>NC_084737.1:2919353-2996853 GCF_033978785.1 Entelurus aequoreus
TCGGAGGTGTCAAGGTTGGCAAGTATGTAGTACTGAACTCAAGAAAGAACTCGTAGCGAAGTACAAAGGTGGACAGGATAATTGCCTTTGCATTATTTCTAATGAGAAACATTCATTCGGTTTTCTTTTGGACACTTTTATGATTCGGAATCTTCGGACCTTTTGGAACTGATTACAAACGATAACCACTGTAAAGACTTCGGTAGTGAGTTATAGCGCCACCCATTGCTGAAATTACTGGTTTCAACCCTACATAAGATTTTGGTGGTCATTTACGATCTTGTTTTTCCCGTTTAACATGGACGCATCAGGAGGCTTCTACATTTACCCATTCTATTCTGGGTCTTTGTACTGTCTATTCCTGGTGATTTTGTTCAGACAGCCTCAACACATTCTTTTGAATACGTTAACCTTCAGCACATTTAGATCCGTTATCTCATTGTGCATGGCAACAGGACTGAAGTGTTAACAACACGCGGGCCTACAGATGATCCATCCAGATAAAAGAAGAACCTCTCACAGTCACTCGCAGCTCGCCTGACAATGGACAACATCAGGAAACAGCTCGTTGAGATGCAACAGGTCTATAATTCAGAAGGGAGGCCAGGATTTTACCTTGAAAAAGGTCCGCTTCCTTGTAATGCAACATTTAAAAAAAAAAAAAATGCACTTATCCTTCGGTTGAGTCATTTCACAAATTATTTTTGAAAGGGACAATTCTCCTCTAATGCTTTATGTTCATCCGCAATAACACCACATTATCAAATGAATCCAAAATGTTAAAAACAACAGAACCACCCACCAACTACCTGGCAACCATTAATAAGAGATAATAACTTTGTGGAAAACAACAGTGTCTTACAGAGAAAATGACTCATCATACTTGGACCATCCATCATTCCCTCTCTCGCACTTGTCTAGTTACCAGCTGCAGCACATCCTGTGCACAACAACAACAACAACAACAACAACACTAAATGTGCACGCCGCCCCCCCTTCACTCACACACAAACTCACAATGTTAATGTGTGGGCTTTCTGGGTAGCATTGGCCAGCAGCAACGTGAGCGGACACACCTGCGCCAAAACAGTGTTTCCGTCATTTACAAACATGCAACAACACCTGCTGAATTTCACACAGTGAATTATGTAAAAGCTGAACGCAAACAACACAAATATGACCACCTCAGTCGCACACAGTGACAACAAATATTCATGGCGGGGAGCAGTGGCGTTAGAATAAACCATGCAAAAGAACAAATGTCTCTATGAATATGAAGGAGCCACTCTTGGATATTTACCACAGAACTACCAGCTAAGACCAGTTTTTGTAACACAAAGACAGAATATGCAGATTTTTGAAGAAAACTCATTTGAGTAAGGACTAGCCCAGGGGTCGGCAACCCAAAATGTTGAAAGAGCCATATTGGACCAAAAATACAAAAACAAATCTGTCTGGAGCAGCAAAAAATTAAAAGCCATATATTACATACAGATAGTGTGTCATGAGATATAAACTGAATTAAGAGGACTTAAAGGAAACTAAATGAGCTCAAATATAGCTACAAATGAGGCATAATGATGCAATATGTACATATAGCTAGCCTAAATAGCATGTTAGCATCGATTAGCTTGCAGTCATGCAGTGACCAAATATGTCCGATTAGCACTCCACACAAGTCAATAACATCAACAAAACTCACCTTTGTGCATTCATGTACAATGTTAAAAGTTTGGTGGACAAAATGGGACAGAAAAAGAAGTGGCATGAAACACGTCCTAGAAAGTCGGAGAAAGTTACACATGTAAACAAACTAAGGTGCGTTCAAGGACCGCCAAAATTAGTAGGACAAAACGGCGCTCGCCAAATACTCAAATCAGTGAAGCATGTTTAATATGAACAGTGTGATTTATAACGATTAGGGAGGTTTGTGTCATGTTTGTCCTCCTACAGAAACCATATTAAAACCAAAAATATATTTTTTCCCACTCATCTTTTTCCATTTTTCATACATTTTTGAAAAAGCTCCAGAGAGCCACTAGGGCGGCGCTAAAGAGCCGCATGCGGGTTGCCGACCCCTGGACTAGCCCCACAAATGTTTTGCTTTGTCTTTAGCTTTTTCATTTTTCCACCGACACAAATACATGCACGCAGCATAGCAGAGTCATTGAATGACAAGGCGATATTCAGTGTATAATAACCCTCAACTTTTATAAAAGTTAGCGTAAATTCCTGACTGTAAGCTGCTACTTTTATCCTATGCTTTGAACCCTGCGGATTGTGAAACTGTGCAGCTAATTTATGTGTTTTTATTCGCTAAGGGCCATATTGTTTTGTGTTCATTAGTTTCTTTCTTTCTTTCTTTCTTTTAGTTTATTTCGAACATGAACACATTTACATCATAACACATCACACAATTTCATATAATTTCATTTACATCATGCCCGAAAAGGAGTAGGAAGAAGCAAAGCTTATTTAATCCTACCCCGTTCCCACTTCAAAGCGTTTACAATTATATCAAATCATTTACTGACCTTTTTATATAATAAAATAACATCTATGAATTAGTATATACAACAGTTTGTAATATATAATTAATTAATTCAGTCATTATTAACATGCTGAGATGAAGAATATTTTCAGTAAGGTTGGAAGTTTTTCTCAAAATTCTTCTTCTTTGTACTTTGTAAGCACTATTAATTTAATTAGTTTGCATCAAAAATATACAGAAACACTGAAATGGTGTGTTGTATTGTTTGTGCTATGGTGCCATCTTTTGGACGAGTTAGCTCACTGCAGGTGTTGCGGATTGAAAATATACTTCCTGTTTTAACGCCTTAAACTGGAAGTAAAACCGTTCACTCCAAGTATTAACTAAACCATCCCATATGTGATGACTGTAATAAAGTGAGCGTCGTTAGCATTTGCTAATATGCTAACACGTTTATGAGTGCCTGTGTTAGTATTATTAACACACAATGGCAGTCTTTTTGTATTGTTTGTTTCACAAAATTCCTTAGTAGATTTACCAAAACGTCACCGTGGAGTTATTGAGTCTGTTTAGCTGAATGGAGAGCTAGCTTTGGCAACTAACGGGTCCATGACGATGACTTCTGTTTTGTTTGATTAGCCGTTTTACTGTCGTGTTACAGACACTGTTTGGAAACAATTAAGGTATGTAAATAAACATTTACAAAATATTTGTGCATAAATAACTCATTTCCCAAGGTATACGTATATCTGCGGCTTATAGTCGGGTGTGGCTGATTTGAAAAAACATGGTTTTCTTCTAAAATTTTGTGGGTGCGGCTTATATACCGGTGCAATCTCCAGTCCGGAAAATATGGTGATTTAAAACATGTACATATAAATTGATAGTGACAACTGTTGGACATTGGGACGGATCAATTCAGACTACATTATTTCCGACAGACAAAACAAATTGGTGGACATACTTTAGAGCAGTGGTTCTTAACCTGGGTTCGATGGAACCCTAGGGGTTCGGTGAGTCGGCCTCAGGGGTTCGGCGGAGGTCAAAACTCACCCGACTCATCGTGTGAATACAAACTTCTCCCTATCGGCGTATTACGGATACGGCAACAGCTGACTGGTTTGCAGGTGTGTACTTTGTTGTGAGTTTATGCACTGTGTTGGTTTTGTTGTTTGAACAAGGTGATGTTCATGCACGGGTCATTTTATGCACCAGTAATAAAACATGGTAACACTTTAGTATGGGGAACATATTCACCATAAATTAGTTGCTTATTAACATGCAAATTAGTAACATATTGGCTCTTAAATAGTCATTATTAAGTACTTATTAATGCCTTATTCGGCATGGCCTTATTATAACCCTAACCCTAACCAAATAACTCTAAAAGTCTTTGTTACTGAGAATATGTTCCCCATACTAAAGTGTTACCAAAAACATATAACTTTGTCTTGAATTTGAAAAAAGAAAAGTTTTATTTTTCACTAAAGAAGGGTTCAGTGAATGCGCATATGAAACTGGTGGGGTTTGGTACCTCCAACAAGGTTAAAGGCCTACTGAAATGCATTTTTTTTATTTAAACGGGAATAGCAGATCCATTCTATGTGTCATACTTAGTCATTTCGCGATATTGCCATATTTTTGCTGAAAGGATTTAGTAGAGAACATTGATGATAAAGTTCGCAACTTTTGCTCGCTGATTAAAAAAAAGCCTTGCCTGTACCGGAAGTAGCGTGACGTCACAGGAGCTAGTATTCCTCACAATTCCCCGTTGTTTACAATGGAGCGAGAGATTCGGAGCGACAATTACCCCATTAATTTGAGCGAGGATGAAAGATTCGTAGATGAGGAACGTTACAGTGAAGGATTAGAGAGGCAGTGATGGACGTATCTTTTTTCGCTCTGACCGTAACTTAGGTACAAGCTGGCTCATTGGATTCCACACTCTCTCCTTTTTCTATTGTGGATCACGGATTTGTATTTTAAACCACCTGGGATACTATATCCTCTTGAAAATCAGAGTCGAGCACGCGAAATGGACATTTAAAGTGACTTTTATCTCCAAGACAATACATCGGTGACACACTTAGCTACTGAGCTAACGTGATAGCATCGTTCTCAAATGAAGATAGAAACAAAATAAATAAACCCCTGACTGGAAGGATAGACAGAAGATCAACAATACTATTAAACCATGTACATGTAACTACACGGTTAAAAATTCTCAGCCTGGTAAGGCTTAACAATGCTGTTGCTAATTTAGCAACTTAGCAACCGGACCTCACAGAACTATGATAAAAACATTAGCGCTCCACCTACGCCAGCCAGCCCTCATCTGCTCATCAACAGCCGTGCTCACCTGCGTTCCAGCGATCGACGGCGCGACGAAGGACTTCATCCGTGGGTTTGGTGGCAAGCATCGGCTAGGCGTCTGCTAGTCCTTGTTGTGTTGCTGTAAGTATTGTACTTAGCCGCTAATACACCGATCGATCCCACCTACAACGTTCTTCTTTGCAGCCTCCATTGTTCATTAAACAAATTGCAAAAGATTCACCAACACAGATGTCCAGAATACTGTGGAATTTTGTCGAAGAAAACAAGAGGTTTCTGTATCGGGTCCGACGGGGTCCAACCACTTCCGTGGATTTTGTGACGTCACGCGCATAAATCATATCCAAAGGAGTTTTTCAACCGGAAGTGTGGCGGGAAATTTAAAATGTCACTTTATAAGTTAACCCGGCCGTATTGGCATGTGTTGCAATGTTAAGATTTCATCATTGATATATAAACTATCAGACTGCGTGGTCGCTAGTAGTGGCTTTCAGTAGGCCTTTAAGAACCACTGTATGTAGAGGTTTTACTATAGTAGTCCTTAGGATTGCGAGGATGTTTAGTGCACGCGGGTGTGCGCATGCGTGGGGGTTTATAAGGGGACCCCTGCAGAGAAGTGCTACTCATCAAAAGACTCCAGTTTGGGCTGGATTAATAATCCCTACTTTGTGCTCGTCAGCGCCGTCGCCTTCGTCCTTCACACAACTTTCAGCACGGATATTTGTGTTGACCATTTTTGAAGGAATGACAAGTACAAGTACTTTTCCAATACGAATCAGCAAAACCTCGGAAAGAAACAAGACAGTATTAAAGTGCGGCTTTGGCTTAGTTACGTATTATTTTCAACACTGGGAAAAATTGATTCTGAATGTTCTGAACTCCTGCTTTTGCCTGAAGGAATTCTGCACGGAGGCCGTCCAGCGTGACAGAACTACCTAGCTCGCATGGCTTCATGATAGATAATTCCACATTTTAACCATCAATTACGATGTCAGTGAGGAGTTATCTATGCGCTACTTTAGTGTTGTCTTGGATTTGCTTTAATCCTTGTAAGATTCAAGGACACATCAGACATGGCAGTCTCTTTTACCAACGATAAATACCAGCACGAATAAAATGCTTTTAAAACTGGGACAACAGACAAAACATTGGGAGAAAAGCATGGAATAATTAAGATCAGGACATAGAACTATGTTGAGTCGTTTGCGGTCAGGCCTCTTCAAATTATGTTTCACCCCCCGAAAGGTTTCACCATATTTTTAAGAAGAAATCACACAATCCAGCATCGCTTTTCCAGTCGTCTCTTTGCGTGGCTTCCACAAAGGCCAAGGAATTAAGAGAAAAACAAAAACATGGTGGTAACAAAAAGGAACCACATGTCATTACCAGACATAACTTTCACTATTGTAACACAAAGCAACTGGAAAGTATGGAAATAGAATGTGTAAACGCTCTGCTTTACCAATCACATCTGTTAAACAGGAGAGGTATTACTTTTTTTTCTTTTTTTTTTAACAAGTGGTTTGGGTCACCACATATGAAAACAGAATCGGATTCCAAGTGACAGCTTCAGCTCTGTGGTGACCAGCACGGCCGTAAACACGTGGGTTGAGGGACGGGTAACGTGTGCGGGTTCCGGTCTGTGCACGTCGTCCATTTATTTACCCGCTCTTTTGGACATTCCAAAATTCGGATTATAGCGTTGGCACTTGCGTAAAACTGTCTTAGACCAAACCAAACCTGGCAAGTGTGGAGATGAACCCAAGTCTAAAATCATCAATATACTATATTTTAAAGGCCCCATATATAGGGTTGGGTATCGTTTGAATTCGAACGATTCCGATTCCGGTTCTTTGTTTCGATTCCGATTCCTGACGATTCTCGATTCCGATTCTTTTAAGAGGCAGGGTCAAAAAAAAGTTTAGGATATTTTAAATGAGCTAGCTAACCTAGTCTTTCTGAATGAAATAGTCTGACATTCTCCATAAATTTTAATTATATTAACTTTTTATGAACTTTACTATAAATTCCTCACAGGGCTGTTTTCAACTAGAATATGAATATCAAATCTATGAACTTGAATATAAATATTATAAATTATGAATACATTTTCCCAGGGGTACACTTTCCTCAAGAGAGCTTTATTTTTGAAAACCTCATGAAAAACACATTTACACATAAGTGTATGATGCTGCAGGAAACCTCATGAAAAACACATTTACACATAAGTGTATGATGCTGCAGGAAACCTCATGAAAACACATTTACACATAAGTGTATGATGCTGCAGGAAACCTCATGAAAAACACATTTACACATAAGTGTATGATGCTGCAGGAAACCTCATGAAAAACACATTTACACATAAGTGTATGATGCTGCAGGAAACCTCATGAAAACACATTTACACATAAGTGTATGATGCTGCAGGAAACCTCATGAAAACACATTTACACATAAGTGTATGATGCTGCAGGAAACCTCATGAAAACACATTTACACATAAGTGTATGATGCTGCAGGAAACCTCATGAAAACACATTTACATATAAGTGTATGATGCTGCAGGAAACCTCATGAAAACACATTTACACACACAAGTGTCTGATGCTGCAGGTACTTAAAAATGTTACCGTGCTCCCACTGATGGGCTAACCTGGTGCAGAAAAGCAAATAAACAATAAGAAACAACTTGCAAAACCCAGTCCATGGAGCTCTGTTATTTCGCGGTTATTTCATTTTTTTTTGTAAAGTAAAGCCACACTTTCGACCGCCGACGCCCGCTATCCATGCTTGAGCTTGACTGACTCGCTCGGCTATGCTAACACTTCCGGCGGTGGGCGCTTCTTCGTTGGTGTTCAGCGGCTTCTTCTTCCGGTTCGGCGGACATATTTTTTTCCGGTCGGCGGACTAAATTGGCGTGACAGCATCGAAAATAGGAATCGAAATTTAAACTTTTGAACGATTCCGGGAGAATCGGAAAGTTAGTCCCGGTTCCAATCGATATTCGATACTCGATACCCAACCCTACCCATATAGCACTACTCCTGCTAAATTGTAGTCCCATGATAGTGTATTGAAAGTTTGTGGATAAAAATCTAGCTCTGCTGCTGAAATTTAGACTGCTAAAAGGTGTCTTTAGTAAGCCCTACTGGGAATAGGCTGCTTTGTGTGTCTGTAGCTTTAATGCTAATTAGATGCGTTTGTCCATTCCTGTCTCGAAGATGCACAATTGTGCACTTCTTACATATATGGCTCAAAAGGGCCCATGATTTGCATTGCATTGTGGGGTGTGGGTCAGTGTTGTTGGACAAAGTTATTGTCTACGTGGCTGTACTCAACCAGCTGTATTGTGAGAGAGCAACAAACTGGATTAAAGTGGATTGTATGAAATAAAAACATCAAGGACTGTACCGAAACAAACTGAACCTTGTTCCAAAGGCTCACCACCTTAAAGAATAAGTAAAATGGGTGGAATTGATCCCTCTGAGCACGTGCAGTAAACGAGATTTGAGAAATACGTGTCCTATATTTCAGACATCAACAAAGTCCATTTTTACAAAGGCCAAACATTTCGGAATGCCAAGTTGGTAAAGTCTCGCGGACAAGTTGAGACCTCGGAATTTTACATTTGAAAAAGATGAGTGTCATCCATTTATTTGTGGCGGCCCGCCATGAAAGAATTAAGGCCGCCACAAAAAAAACAAAAAAAAATTTTAATTTTTTTTTTTTTTTTTTGTGTCCTGTCAAGCTTCTCAGGCAAATCATATAGTTGATGTAGATGCCCATATCGGCTGTTCACATTTACTTTACAAAAGAGAAGTGTAGGATCAAGATTTTTGGAGCTCTTTGTTCAGTGGATCAGATGTTTGATGAAGCTTTGTGTCTATCTACCACCACTACTGTTTTCTGTTTATTTGTTACTGACTGTGGCAGGACACCTCTGCCTCTGTTTCACTTTATGTTGCTGGTAAATAATATGGTTGTAGTAGTAGGCTAAAGTTAAATTATTTAGTATGCACTAATTAAAGGGGCAGAGCTTTAAGAGACATTTTAGCTTTTATATTTTTATGAGATATATTTTTTGTAAGAACCACAATTAATAAATATATTTCAGTGAATAACTTATTGTTCAAATCTGTATATAAATATGTACATAAAGTGTTGTAATTATATTGTAAAATGGATGGATGGATGGACGTTTAAAACAAAACTGTTATTATTAATTAGTAAGTATACATTTTTTTAGCCTTTTTAGAGAAAATCATATCATTGTAGTCAATTATGCAAATTACTCGATGATGTCATGGTGACCACGCCGCCACAGGTATCTTGGCAGTTTATGGGAAACACTGAGGTAAGTCAACATGATTTGTCAGTCGGTCATGTCTCCTGGAGAATTTTGTGGAAAATAATTGAAGTATTCTGACTAAGGGTATAGCTTTCCCCCCCCCCAATACTGTACATTGTTCGTAACCCGCAGCTATCTTAGCTAATGCTAACATCCTACTAAATGCTACTTGTGATTCAAACTTACCAATGTGAAAATGCTGTGAACACACCAACGGGTGATGGCGTTAAAAGTCACATTTGATCACCTCGCGGTTGCTCTTCAGGCTATTCATTGTCCCTTTGATAATAATAATAATGGATTAGATTTATATAGCGCTTTTCTATCAACTAGATACTCAAAATTAGCTTCATAACCCGACTTCCTTCAGCTTTGCTTTCACGCCGGAAATGAGAAAACTCTCACCGAATCCTTTTATGTCCTGAAGCTATCATGACCACGAATGTGACAGTTAATGATGGTGCACGTTGGCACCATGTTTTCAATCCCAAAGGTGTTCTATTCCATGCTCTCAACCTTGTGGGAACAGTTTGGAGCAGGCCCCTTCCTCTTCCAACATGACTGTGCACCAGTGCACAAAGCAAGGCCCATAAAGACATGCATGGCAGAGTATGGTGTGGATGAACTTGACTGGCTTGCACAGAGTCCTGACCTGAACCCGGTAGAACACCTTTGGGATTATTTTTGAAAAAACTAAACATTTAAACACAGAGTCTTGTATTCAGTCATGTAAATAAGCTATTCAGAGTCCAGCAAGACCCACAATGCAATGCATATCTGTACTGTAATCTGTAGTTGTCCAATTATTGTTGGAACATCACTAAAATGTCCATATGCCGGGTGATCACTTCTCCGCATCCACTGTACATACAGTATGAGCTAAATCTTGAAACCTTAACTCCCCCAGATCTGTGTACAGAGAATTACAAAATGCAAACACACGCAATCCAAGCCATATGTCAAATGGGAGGATAAAGTAGCTACTTTAATTGTACTTACAGTACATGTAGAAGCTGCTGATCGCTGCATGTTTTTACTTTTCTGTGCAGACCAACAACACTTGAAAACCGACTTGGTGGTTTCATACACATATTTGTTCAAACATCAACACGCTACATAACCATACAGTAAACGCCGCAGACAGTCTATGTGGATTAATAAAGACAACATGTTACATGTGAGCTTGGTGGTTTACATAAACCTGCATTTATAATCGCCACGAGCTAAGTCCAACAGTATGACTCCCTCTAATTACCACGGCAACGTGAACAATGCACGGTAACAAGAAATGACCATAATTGAGGACCAAAGCAAGATAAGTAGAGACAGCAAGACAGTCCACACACAGAGAGCACAAACAAATGTAGGTCCAAGTTTCCTCAAAGGGGGCAAGAATAAAACTTTGGTAGTGAGAGGGAAAATGTGTGTGGGAAAAAGGAGCTGTGATACAAGGTATTCATGGAATTACACTATGTAACCAACACTAAAACCATTCAAAGCTGCAAGGACTATGGTTGAAAAGGAAATGGGACACTGTGGGATTCAAGTCCTTCACAGAGTCAGTTTAAATCAGGGGTCACCAACGCGGTGCCCGCGGGCACCAGGTAGCCCGTAAGGACCAGATGAGTAGCCCACTGGCCTGTTCTAAAAATAGCTCAAATAGCAGCACTTACCAGTGAGCTGCCTCTATTTTTTAAATGTTATTTATTTACTAGCAAGCTGGTCTCGCTTTGCCCGACATTTTTAATTCTAAGAGAGACAAAACTCAAATAGAATTTGAAAATCCAAGAAAATAATTTAAAGACTTGGTCTTCACTTGTTTAAATAAATTCATATTTTTTTTTACTTTGCTTTGTATATTTTAATTTTAGAGAAAAAATACAACCTTAAAAATGATTTTAGGATTTTTAAACACATATACCTTTTTACATTTTAAATTCCTTCCTCTTCTTTCCTGACAATTTAAATCAATGTTCAAGTACATTTATTTTTTTTATTGTAAAGAATAATAAATAAATTTTAATTTAATTCTTCATTTCAGCTTCTGTTTTTTCGATGAAGAATATTTGTGAAATATTTCTTCAAACTTATTATGATTAAAATTCAAAAAAATTATTCTGGCAAATCTAGAAAATCTGTAGAATCAAATGTAAATCTTATTTAAAAGTCTTTTGAATTTCTTTTAAAATTTTTGTTCTGGAAAATCTAGAAGAAATAATGATTTGTCTTTGTTAGAAATATAGCTTGGTCCAATTTGTTATATATTCTAACAAAGTGCAGATTGGATTTTAACCTATTTAAAACATGTCATCCAAATTCTAAAATTAATCTTAATCAGGAAAAATTACTAATGATGTTCCATAAATTCTTTTTTTAATTTTTTCAAAAAGATTTAAATTAGCTAGTTTTTCTCTTCTTTTTTCGGTTGAATTTTGAATTTTAAAGAGTCGAAATTGAAGATAAACTATGTGTCAAGATTTAATTGTCATTTTTTTCGTGTTTTCTCCTCTTTTAAACCGTTCAATTAAGTGTAAATATCATTAATTATTAATAATAACATAGAGTTAAAGGTAAATTGAGCAAATTGGCTATTTCTGGCAATTTATTGAAGTGTGTATCAAACTGGTAGCCCTTCGCATTAATCACTACCCAAGAAGTAGCTCTTGCTTTCAAAAAGGTTGGTGACCCCTGGTTTAAATTATTTGAAGAATCGTGGTATGTCTTACCGTGCTGTACTTCCACATTACCCTCAAATAATTAGCATCAATACATTGGCAACAAGCAAAAACTGGCCTTCCAACTGTAAAATAGTGATTGTTGTTCTAACATTTCAGAAGTGCCACACCTCTTGTTTGTCTCACCAATCATTTTCAGTAGGCACAAAAACCCTAGTCAAAGTGTTTTCTATACAGTGTTTCCCATACATACATTTATTTGTGGCGGCCCGCCACGAAAGAATTACGTCCGCCACAAATAATAAAAATTAAAAAATTAAAAAAAATTATTATTATTTTTTTTTATTTTTTTGTCCTGTCCAGCTTCTCAGGCAAATCATATAGTAGATGTAGATGCCCATATAGGCTGTTCACATTTACTTTACAAAAGAGAATTGTAGGATACTTCTCTTGTTGCCCTATTTGTATTTGACCACTACTGTTTTCTGTTTATTTGTTACTGACTGTGGCAGGACACCTCTGCCTCTGTTTCACTTTATGTTGCTGGTAAATAATATGGTTGTAGTAGTAGGCTAAAGTTAAATGATTTAGTATGCACTAATTAAAGGGGCAGAGCTTTAAGAGACATTTTAGCTTTTATATTTTATAAGATATATTTTTTGTAAGAACCACAATTAATAAATATATTTCAGTGAATAACTTATTGTTCAAATCTGTATATAAATATGTACATAAAGTGTTGTAATTATATTGTAAAATGGATGGATGGACGTTTAAAACAAAACTGTTATTATTAATTAGTAAGTATACATTTTTTGAGCCTTTTAGAGAAAATCATATCATTGTAGTAAATGATGCAAATTACTCGATGATGTCATGGTGACCACGCCCATAGCCACGCCCCCACCGCCACAGGTATCTTGGCAGTTTATGGGAAACACTGCTATACGTTCATTTGTCTGCGCTCTGCTGTTTGAGGACCTACTGCAAAAAGACGAGTCAAAGATCGTCTATGTTACAAGATAATGTTGCTTTTATAAAATTGGTAGTCAAATACTGTACAAATACTATATGACAGGAGCATTCTGCTGTTTTTAAGGGCAAAAACACTGGACAAAGATAATTTTCTGACATGACTGCTCTGCTGTTTTTAAAGGACCAACTGTAGAGCTAAACGCTAATGCAGAATTCTCAATATTGACGACAGGAGGAGCGCTCTGCTGATTTTAAGAACCTAGTGCAAAATTTCTATTAATTGAAAATTTGTCCCATGGACTCGGGGGGGTTTCTATTTTTTTTTTGTCATAAAAAAATACAATCATGTGTGCTTACGGACTGTATCCCTGCTGACTATATTGATCTATATTGATATATAATGTAGGAACCAGAAATATTAATAACAGAAAGAAACAACCCTTTTGTGTGAATGAGTGTGAATGGGGGAGGGAGGTTTTTTGGGTTGGTGCACTAATTGTAAGTGTATCTTGTGTTTTTTATGTTGCTTTAATTTAAAAAAAAAAATAAAAAAAAATTACATTTTATTATTTCTTGTGCGGCCTGGTACCAATCGATCCACGGACCGGTACCGGGCCGTGGCCCGGTGGTTGGGGACCACTGATCTAGATATGACAGGAAGGAGTGTCTGTTTTTAAAGGCCTACTGCAGAAACACTCACCCACCATATGACAACGCTCTGCTGTTTTTAGGATTCTGGTGCAAAAATATGAGTCGCTCCCAACTTTTGAAGCGAACTTGAGGGCCGGTCAGATGTCATTTCTGTAGCTCACTGGCCGGATAGACCAGCTATAAACTGATAAGGTCAGTCAAATTCATAATTTGAACTGCCCAAAAACAAAATCTACAATTTAAAGCGGAAAGTCTAGGAAATGGACATAATGTGACTGAAATGCCGTCATTGAGAGGAGAAGGAACGTTTGTCTGGGGAAATCGTGTTTACTTGCCTCCGTGGCGTCAGGCCAGCTGGAGAGCAGCACTCTAGCCGGCAGCCGTGCGCCCTTCTCGGGCCAGCTCTCTGCCTGACTCTGGGACACGGTCACTCAGACCTCTAAGCAACTACCTCACCTAACGAAACTAACTCCAAAATACAGAGCCTTCACCGAGCACATGAACTGAGTGGACCAAAACATCAAGTTCACACGGGAGGATGTCACCTTGTTTGGACTGTGACGTCCACATTGGAGAGAGCGGGGGCCTCCATGTCGGGGTTCACCGAAAACCCACACATACTGATCAATACCTACTTTTTGACTCACCCCCCCCCCCCCCCCCAATGGAACACATACTGGGCATTATCAGAACCCTACTACAACACAGAGGTCAAAATGTTACCACCAGCCCACAGGCCAGAGAGTAAGAGATAAAGCATTTGAGGGAAGCACTCAAAACCTGTGGTCACCCCAGCTGGTCGTCTGTGTAAAGTGCATTCAGTTCTAGTAACAAGAACAAGGTGGATGAGGAAAATGGTGACAGACGCAAAAATATTGTCATTCCATATGTATCAGGTCTATCTGAAACACACAACACTACACACTTCAAATCAGGCAACACCCTGAGACAGAGACTAGTGCAGGGGTCACCAACCTTTTTGAAAGCAAGAGCTACTTCTTGGGTAGTGATTAATGCGAAGGGCTACCAGTTTGATACACACTTCAATAAATTGCCAGAAATAGCCAATTTTCTGAATTTACCTTTAACTCTGTTATTATTAATAATTAATGATATTTACACTTAATTGAATGGTTTAAAAGAGGAGAAAACACAAAAAAAATGACAATTAAATTTGGAAACATAGTTTATCTTCAATTTCGACTCTTTAAAATTCAAAATTCAACCGAAAAAAAGAAGACAAAAACTTAAAAAAAGAATTTATGGAACATCAGTTTTAATTTTTCCTGATTAAGATTAATTTTAGAATTTGGATGACATGTTTTAAATAGGTTGGAATCCAATCTACACTTTGTTAGAATATATAACAAATTGGACCAAGCTATATTTCTAACAAAGACAAATCATTATTTCTTCTAGATTTTCCAGAACAAAAATTTTAAAACAAATTCAAAAGACGTTGAAATAAGATTTAAATTTGATTCTACAGATTTTCTAGATTTGCCAGAATAACTTTTTTGAATTTTAATCATATATATTTTCACAAATTATAAATATTTCACAAATATTCTTCGTCGAAAAAACAGAAGCTAAAATGAAGAATTAAATTAAAATGTATGTATTATTCTTTACAATAAAAAATAAAAATGTACTTGAACATTGATTTAAATTGTCAGGAAAGAAGAAGAAGGGATTTAAAAGGTAAAAAGGTATATGTGTTTAAAAATCCTAAAATTCTTTTTAAGGTTGTATTTTTTCTCTAAAATTGTCTTTCTGAAAGTTATAAGAAGCAAAGTAAAAAAAATAATTAATTTATTTAAACAAGTGAAGACCAAGTCTTTAAAATATTTTCTTGGATTTTCAAATTCTATTTGAGTTTTGTCTCTCTTAGAATTAAAAATGTCGGGCAAAGCGAGACCAGCTTGCTAGTAAATAAATACAAATTAAAAAATAGAGGCAGCTCACTGGTAAGTGCTGCTATTTGAGCTATTTTTAGAACAGGCCAGCGGGCTACTCATCTGGTCCTTACGGGCTACCTGGTGCCCGCGGGCACCGCGTTGGTGACCCCTGGACTAGTGCATCCTAAAGACCGGACACACCACACCCACAAAAACAATCTGGTGTATGCTATCCAGTGTAACGATGCATGCATTGATTCATATATTGGGGAAACAAAACAACCACTAAGCCGACGCATGGCACAGCATAGACGGGCGAACTCTTCAGGCCAAGACTCAAGGAGAAACGGCACTCCTTTAAAAAACTAAAATGTCCAGATTCTGGACAGGGAGGACGGATGGTACGAAAGAGTAGTGAAGGAAAGCCATCTACACTATATTGCCAAAAATATTTGGCCACCCATCCAAATGATGAGAATCACTAATCACTTGGCCCGGTGTATCAAATCAAGCACTTAGGCATGGAGACTGTTTCTACAAACATTTGTGAAAGAATGGGCGGCGCTCAGCGTGGAACTGTCATAGGATGCCACCTGTGCAACAAATCCAGTCGTGAAATTTCCTCGCTCCTAAATATTCCAAAGTCAACTTTATTATAAGAAAAGTGAAGAGTTTGGGAACAACAGCAACTCAGCCACCAAGTGGTAGACCAGGTGAACTGCCAGAGAGGTCAGCATAGTGCAAAGACTTTCTGCACAGTCACTTGCTACAGAGCTCCAAACTTCATGTGACCTACCAATTAGCCCACGTACAGTACGCAGAGCGCTTCATGGAATGGGTTTCCATGGCCGGGCAGCTGTATCTAAGCCATACAACACCAAGTCCAATGCAAAGTGTCGGATGCAGTGGTGTAAAGCAGTGGTCTCCAACCTTTTTGTAGTTGCGGACCGGTCAACGCTTGAAAATTAAATATGTACATAAAGTGTTGTAATTATATTGTAAAATGGATGGATGGACGTTTAAAACAAAACTGTTATTATTAATTAGTAAGTATACATTTTTTGAGCCTTTTTAGAGAAAATCATATCGTAGTAAATTATGCAAATTACTCGATATCATGGTGACCACGCCCATAAGCCACGCCCATAGCCATGCCCCCACCGCCAAAGGTATCTTGGCAGTTTATGGGAAACACTGCACTCATACACACAAATTGCACACACTCTGTTGGTAAAATATGTGCAAATAGTAAAAAAAACAGAACATAAAATTAAATTAAACGGAAAAAACGAATTTGTGGGGAAAAAAATCCCAGATTGACTCTTGTTTATTTGTTTTTTCCCCCCAAGTCTATGAAACCATGGTAACATTCTTATCTGACCACACTAACTTGCTGTTTGTTTTGCAGTTTTAAATCACAAGTTCTGACTTTTTTTTTTTTAACCATAACGGGGAAAAAGATGACCCAAATTTAAAGATTGGTTATGCTATTGCTTTGTGAACATTCAAGTGACATTGCGCTAACCAAAAATGTTGCTTAAAGCCGCAGCTACACATCAGGGGCGTTGTTTAAATGACTGGACGTTCTGTGACAACTTTTATTGTGGGCCTCTGTGGGGGTGGGACTGTGTGAGGTTGGGGAGGAGGGGGACATTTGGGAACAGCTGATGTGGAAAAACTAATATTTTATTTTCACTGTGCTTTAAAATTTTATAGTTTTGTCCCTGGCTCATAAACTAAAGCACTGCACTAAATTCAGTGTGAAATCTTGCCGTTTTTACGTAATCTTGCCTGCACGCGGGGGCGGGGAGGGGTAATAAACCCAGGATGGAAAAAACACAAGCGGCTTTGTGAAGGTGACCACATTTTTCTTGTTGCTTAAGTTTACTGGTCAAGAGAATCACAGACTCACAACAAATACACCTCATGTCAACCACCAAGGAAAGCAAATTATACATCCAAGCTGTCAATCAAAAATCCTGTGTCGGAAGTGGACTAAAACCATCATTTATTTAGCTCTGGATGGCAAGAGGATAGAGCAGACCTGGGCATTCTGCGGCCCTTTGTGCGTCCCTGTCCGGCCCGCGTGAGGCCAATTATAAATTACAAAATACATTTGAAAAAGTATCTATGTCGAGTGTGCAATACAACGGTGCTGCTTTTGTTTTGAAAAGCGTTATTTGTATTACTACCGTGTGGACGTATGCATGTGCGTGGTTGTGAGTGAATGTGAACAGCTGCAATCACAAATTACAAAATAAAGTTGAAAAAACATCTATGTCGTGCGCGCAATACAACTGTGCTGCTTTTATTTTGAAAAGTATTATTTACGGGCGTGTGTCCGTGTGTAACCTGCGAGTGAAGGTGCACATGCAGCGACAAGTGATGCACGGTTTACACCCGAGACGCTAAAAAGAGAAAAGTTGATGAAGAATGGCGTGTTTTCAACAAGACATGGACTGCCAAGCAACGTTCCCTCTAAGGTGCGCGCCTGCGCAATTGCGCACTGCTCAAGCGTCCGCTGCGCGCAGCAAATATATGCCGCGCACCAAATCAAATTCCATCTGAATTCTAAACAAAATAAACATTTATTCTATGTAATTTTGCAATGCAACTTTGAGTGACAGTGACAACAAGCGGCCCTAACGGTGTTCGTCAACACCGTTCAATTGTTGTAACGTCTATCGAGATGCTTCGAGGACATGAATTATATCCATCACTTTATTGAGCAAAACTGTTTATATTCGGACATAACCACACCAAAAACATGAGTAAAAGAATTCTATCTGGAAAAACTAGTCATTTTCTGCCGTACAAACCAGGCCAAAACCAACTTGTCATCTGTCACCAACACGCATAGCACTAAACCACTGGTGCGTTTATGGCCACACAAAAAGTCGGACAACTCAAACACCACACAAAGTTACACTATGACTCCTCAGTCATACGTGTGCTTATTTTACAGTCATTTATTATTAATGTTAATTTATTTATATTAGTCATGGAATGCTGTTACACACACTATGTTGAAGTATTACTATTATTATTATTATTATTATTATTATTTATGTTACGGTATATATCAAAAATAATATTGAGCAAAATTTAATTGAAATATTGTCGATGTGGCCCTCCAGCAGTGCTCGGGTTGCTCATGCGGCCCCCGGTAAAAATTAATTGCCCACCCCTGGGATAGAGCTTGATACATGCAATCTATTACATTGGACAAATGCACCGTTACAGTGAAATATAGCACGTCTTGGAGCCACACGTTCTATTGTACAGGCGTGGACAAACACAGCCCAACGACGCACAATACATTCTGTGGCGGTGGATGATGACAATGATGATGTTATTATCTACCTGCTGCACGGATCTTCTTCACACTTGGAGCCGCAGTCGTGTTATCTTGACTTCTCCGCTGCTTCCAAGGCCATCGAGTCTTCCGGGCTGAGCAATGTCAACAGGTAAACATGGTCTTGAGCAGTGGTCCCCAAACTACGGACCCTACCGTCCAAAATCCGGGCCGTGGTAGTTTAAAGTTTAAGGTTTTTTTTTATTACTGTGTGAATGCTTTGGAGCATTCATACAATAATTAAAAACATGTAAAGTAAAGCACAGAATTCCTGAACAGGGTGAATATTTAGAAGTTGGAATGGTTTGAATCGGATAAAAAACATGTGGGAGTTGTGGAACTTTGAAGAATGTTCCATTCATTTCAATGGGTTTTTTTTTTTAAATGTGGGAATTTCAGGGAAAAGCGGGACTTTTTTTGAAAATGGTAAAAAAAATTAAAAAAAATTGAGTGTTCTGCATGAGTTGAAATGGTTGGTGTTGGAATTTTTCAAGTCGGTCGAGAAATGTTGAAGTAGTAACATGTTGAATTGAGAAATGGTATTATGGAATTCCTGGAATTTCGGGAACACCAGGAATTTTTCCAGTTCAAAAAGCAACTTTGTTTTTTGTCCTAATTAAGAGAGCAATGTTTTGAAGGTGAAATGGTTGAAGTGGGTGGAAAAATGTGGAAGGAGTTGTCGCCAGAAGAAAGGATGGAAATAAGGCTTTGGAAAACCAGGAATTCTGGAAAATCCAGGACTTTTTAAAACTTGGAAATAGAGTAGTTTGAATTTCCAGGATGGTGAAATGTGTTGAAGGTGGAATGGGTTGAATCGGTTGAAAAATGTGGGAATTGTGGCAGTTTGAAAAATGGCCAATTCATTTTGAATTGGAAAAATGTCCCGGAAATTGTGGAATTCTGGGAAATCTGGGAATTTTTGGAATTTGTCAAGGGAAAGTCCACAATTCCCGAATAGGCTGAACAGTTTGAAGTTGGAACGGTTTGAATCGGATGAAAAACGTGGAAGGTAGAGCGCGCCAAAATCTGGAGAAGAAGAAGAAGTTGTATAATAAATAGATGAATTTTGGTGTAGAAAACCATATGTGTGAATGCTTTGGAGCATCCATCCATTTTCTACCGCTTGTCTTTTTTGAGGTCGCGGTAGCCTATCTCAGCTACAATCGGGCGGAAGGCGGGGTACACCCTGGACAAGTCGCCACCTCATCACAGGGCTACTTTGGAGCATATACCAGGAAAATGATAACCCTGATCATTTTGGTCAGGATAAAATACATTTTCATACGTTACATCTCTACTATATCTTGAAAATAAAGACAGGAGCTATCGAACTGTCAGGCAGCTACAGACACCACTTGTTTTTCTTTAGCTGATGGACTAACCTCTAATGACACTACAATGTAAAGTTAGCACTATAGTTCTAATTACTACGCTAGTATTTGTATCCCCTGTCCCACTCCATAATGTGACAATGTTGTACGTGATAATAGTGTGAGAGTCCAGTCCATAGTGGATCTAACATAATAGTGTGAGAGTCCAGTCCATAGTGGATCTAACATAATAGTGAGAGTCCAGTCCATAGTGGATCTAACATAATAGTGTGAGAGTCCAGTCCATAGTGGATCTAACATAATAGTGAGAGTCCAGTCCATAGTGGATCTAACATAATAGTGTGAGAGTCCAGTCCATAGTGGATCTAACATAATAGTGAGAGTCCAGTCCATAGTGGATCTAACATAATAGTGAGAGTCCAGTCCATAGTGGATCTAACATAATAGTGTGAGAGTCCAGTCCATAGTGGATCTAACATAATAGTGAGAGTCCAGTCCATAGTGGATCTAACATAATAGTGTGAGAGTCCAGTCCATAGTGGATCTAACATAATAGTGTGAGAGTCCAGTCCATAGTGGATCTAACATAATAGTGAGAGTCCAGTCCATAGTGGATCTAACATAATAGTGTGAGAGTCCAGTCCATAGTGGATCTAACATAATAGTGAGAGTCCAGTCCATAGTGGATCTAACATAATAGTGTGAGAGTCCAGTCCATAGTGGATCTAACATAATAGTGTGAGAGTCCAGTCCATAGTGGATCTAACATAATAGTGTGAGAGTCCAGTCCATAGTGGATCTAACATAATAGTGAGAGTCCAGTCCATAGTGGATCTAACATAATAGTGAGAGTCCAGTCCATAGTGGATCGAACATAATAGTGTGAGAGTCCAGTCCATAGTGGATCTAACATAATAGTGAGAGTGTAGTCCAAAGTGGATCTAACATAATAGTAAGAGTCCAGTCCATAGTGAATCTAACATAATAGTAAGAGTCCAGTCCATAGTGGATCTAACATAATAGTGAGAGTCCAGTCCAAAGTGGATCTAACATAATAGTGTGAGAGTCCAGTCCATAGTGGATCTAACATAATAGTGTGAGAGTCCAGTCCATAGTGGATCTAACATAATATTGTGAGAGTCCAATCCATAGTGAATCTAACATAATATTGTGAGAGTCCAGTCCATAGTGGATCTAACATAATAGTGTGAGAGTCCAGTCCATAGTGGATCTAACATAATAGTGTGAGAGTCCAGTCCATAGTGGATCGAACATAATATTGTGAGAGTGTAGTCCATAGTGGATCTAACATAATAGTGAGAGTCCAGTCCAAAGTGGATCTAACATAATAGTGAGAGTCCAGTCCAAAGTGGATCTAACATAATAGTGTGAGAGTCCAGTCCATAGTGGATCTAACATAATAGTGTGAGAGTCCAGTCCATAGTGGATCTAGCATAATAGTGTGAGAGTCCAGTCCATAGTGGATCTAACATAATAGTGAGAGTCCAGTCCATAGTGGATCTAACATAATAGTGAGAGTCCAGTCTATAGTGGGACCAGCAGGAGTGAAAAGTAGATCAAGTCCACAAACAGTGTCATTGAGGATTCTGTCTTGGACAATCACAGAATATTAGCATTAAAGCTACAGATGCAAAATGTTGTATTCCCAGACGGGCTTAGTAAACCTCAAGACTTCCAATCCACTATTTTGGCAGATGTTTAAAGGGAACAAACAGTAATCTCGGTTTAAGAGTTATCACTTTTGTCTGCACACTACAATATTTTGCCTACATTAATCTCGATTATCGAATAAGGGCAGCATTTCACCAGTTTGTGTCAACAAAGCACAGCCGCACAAGTGCAGATTTTCCCACAGATGTTGCACAAAGACAACAAATTCTAAGCTAACCAAAATGTAAGGCGGACATTTAAAATGTATTCTTATTTCTAAGTGATGCCTATAACGTTATTGGAATTTATGTTCGGTCAAGGGTTTGTTTTTGAGAGAGTGCACCGCTTCATAAAGTCCCAGAGACATACTGCAGACGGGTGTAAAACAATGTGATAACATCCAAGTGTGAATCAGAAAGACGAAATGTGTTATTGTTCAAGTCCATAAAGGAAGGCGTGCTTGTCCGTCCTTCTCTGGCTCTCACACAAACAAAGCATGCAGAAAGACGCACACAAACTGTTTCGCTTTGAACAGGTCGAGTGACCAATTTATCAAATGTGAAAGAGGAAAATGTGTTAATTATTAAACAGAACATGTCCGACAATTAAGGACCGAGCAAGGGCGACTTGGGTCAACACGTGTCCAACAGAACATGATTAACTCTTGTAGATGCTTTGATTGGTCGCCAGAGACCACGGAAAAGGGACATTTTCCATAAATGTGTCCTCAAAAGACTTTGGAAGACATCCTGGTATATAAATAAAAAATTATAGTCTGACAAATGGTCAATGATTCATGGCCAATTTCAGCAAAAACATTTAGCTTGATGCCCGCCATGTTTTTTAAACAATCAAGTTCAAATTTCCCAGACTTGTGTTCTTCAGTCCCCTTGAGGTTTGTACCACATTTGGTGGTAATTCCGCTAGAACAACCAGTAGACCACATTGAGCTGTGTGAGAAATTCAAGTCCATCTGACTTAGCGCCACCCTGTGGTATATTCGTCCGAAATATAATAGCTTAGGCAACACAGGAGGGGTGCTTGTTTTGACACATGTTCACTATTCTGTGAGCAACAGTCCAGGAGTACAAGAGTTCGATTTCACAGGAAAATAAGTGTTTCGACATGACTGACTGGAGGGTCTAACAAGGACACTGCTATTGTTAATCATCATAGCAGCACTGCGGAGGGTTTGATTGGTTGCCAGAGACCATAGAACAGTAACAAAGTGTGCAGGTAAAAAGGTGCCTAATGCTTACACTAAAAATAAACAAAAGGTGAGTGCCCCTAAGAAAAGGCATCGAAGCTTAGGGAAGGAGAGGCGGAATGAAACTAAAACTGAACTGGCTGCAAAGTAAACAAAAAAAGAATGCTGGACGACAGCAAAGACTTACTGTGGAGCAAAGACGGCGTCCACAAAGTACATCCGAACATGACATGACAATCAACAATGTCTCCACAAAGAAGGATAAAAACAACTAAAATAGTCTTGATTGCTAAAACAAAGTAGATGCGGGAAATATCGCTCACATGAAAACTGCTACAGGAAAATACCAAAAAAAGGGAAAAAGCCACCAAAATAGGAGCGCAAGACAAGAACTAAAACAGTAAACACAGGAAAACCGCAAAAAAATGTTCAACTGAGTTTTGTTTTTTTAATGATTTCTGCTGGTGGTGTGCCTCCGCATTTTTTCAACGCAAAAAATGTGCCTTGGCTGAAAAAAGGTTGAAAAAACACTGCGGTAGAAAGTGGCCACTTTTACTGCCTTCAACCCAATTAAAAGCTGTAGATCACCGCTGTCCAAAGTACGGCCAGAGGGCCACTTATGGCTAGGGATGATGTTTGATAAGAAATTATCGAGTTCGAGCCCATTATCGAATCCTCTTATCGAACCGATTCTTTATCGATTCTCTTATCGAATCCAGATAGGTTGTTGTATATGGAAAAAAAACACAATATTTGGTTTAACAAAAGCTCACTTTTATTTTTTAAGAAAAAAATAAAACAAAATAAATAAATAAATATTGACTGTTACCCCCCTAAAAAAAAAAAAAAAAAAAATATTGACTGTTGTTACCCAAAGTATATTAAGTGGGATTTTTCAGAAAAACAAATATATAAAGTAACACAAAAACAACCTGTCTCTGTGATCACTATAGGTGAATAGCCATGCCTTGAGGCGTTTTTTCCGGTCCATTATTTTTGCTGCTTGAGTGACATCACAGGAAATGACGTAGCTCAGTCTAATGACTGAGCTACGTCATTTCCTGTGATGTCCCACAGGGCATTTCTTGTGGGACGGGATTCGTTCCCAGGGATTCGAATAAAGAACCAACTCTTTTTCTTTACTATAGTGGCCTCAGTAACGGGAACCGGTTCTCAAAAAGGCATTCGAGTCCATGGAAACGGTTCTTTCCTTATCGAACGGTTCTTTTCTTATCGAACAACCTGGAGAACCGGTTTCGAACATCATCCCTACTTATGGCCCGCAGTTCCAGTTTTGTTGGCCCGCAACATCCATCCATCCATCTTCTACCGCTTGTCCCGACATGTTTTCGGGGAAAATAAAAGGGTAAAAATGTAAGAAAAAACGAGCAAAAAAACTACCGTAATTTCCGGACTATAAGCCGCTACTTTTCCCCCTCGTTCTGGTCCCTGCGGCTTATAAAAGGGTGCGGCTTATATACGGCCTGTTCTTCTCCGACACCGACGAAGAGGATTTCGGTGGTTTTAGTACGCAGGAGGAAGACGATGACACAATGATTAAAGACTGACTTTTCATATACCGGTAGGCTGGTTATTTTGATAACGTACAGGAGAGCACTTTGTATTACTTTGCACCGTTGTATTATTTGTACTCTGCACGAAGGCTGTTCGCCATGTCAAAGATGTGAAAGTTTGATTTAATGATTGAAAGATTTATTGTTAATAAATGGGACGCTTTGCGTTCCCAAACAGTCATCTCTGTCCCGACAATCCCCTCCGTGGTAGCAGGAACCCCTATATACTACGCTAATTACACATCAAAACCCTGCGGCTTATACAAGGGTGCGGCTTATATATGGAGCAATCTGTATTTTCCCCTAAATTTAGCTGGTGCGGCGTATAGTCAGGTGCGGCTTATATATGGAGCAATCTGTATTTTCCCCTAAATTTAGCTGGTGCGGCTTATAGTCAGGTGCGGCTTATAGTCCGGAAATTACGGTATGTAATGACAAAAGAGCTGAAAATGTCATGAAAAATGTGAAAAGTCAAAAGTATGTATGGCATATTTTGACACAGACAAATATCAACAATTGTGCCAGCTTTGTCATAAGTGAAACATTGTATTATTAGTAGGGATGTCCGATAATGGCTTTTTGCCGATATCCGATATTCCGATATTGTCCAACTCTTTAATTCCCGATACCGATATCAACCGATACCGATATCAACCGATATATGCAGTCGTGGAATTAACACATTATTATGCCTAATTTGGACAACCAGGTATGGTGAACATAAGGTACTTTTTTTTAAAAATAGTAAAATAAGATAAATAAATTAAAAACATTTTCTTGAATAAAAAAGAAAGTAAAACAATATAAAAACAGTTACATAGAAACTAGTAATGAATGAAAATTTGTAAAATGAAGTGTTAAAGGTTAGTACTATTAGTGGAGCAGCAGCACGCACAATCATGTGTGCTTACGGACTGTATCCCTTGCAGACTGTATTGATATATATTGATATATAATGTAGGAAGCAGAATATTAATAACAGAAAGAAACAACCCTTTTGTGTGAATGAGTGTAAATGGGGGAGGGAGGTTTTTTTGGGTTGGTGCACTAATTGTAAGTGTAACTTGTGTTTTTTATGTTGATTTAATTTTTTTTTTAAAAATAATTAAAAAAACAAAACAAAAAAAAACGATACCGATAATAAAAAAACGGATACCGATAATTTCCGATATTACATTTTAACGCATATATCGGACATCTCTAATTATTAGTAGTATCAAACATTCAGCTATGTCTTTTTGCTCATTTTTCTTACTTTTTCGCTGTTGTTGTTTTGGTTTTGCGAGCCTACAAAACCTGAGCTGCTGTACATGCACAAGTGGCCCCCTGGCCGCACTTTGGACACCCCTGAAATAACTACTAATAGTACCCTTTTTCACTGATAACACAAAGCTGACAATAAGTTGCATCTTTAAACATATTTACATATGCAATTTTTTTTTACTAAATAAAAAAATAATCAAAATGGACCCCCAAACTGTGAATATATGCATTATGCTGCAGGTGGATAACCTTTAACAAGGAAGTGCAGTTGCCCTCAATTTGATCTCTGATCTTTATTATGTTTATTACGTTTCTTGCACTTTGAGCAGTAATAGAAGATATCATGATGACTTTATTATGATGCTATTTAATCCTAGCCGACACATTACAAAGTCAAAGCCAGCTTTATTGTCAATTCTTCACTTGTACAAGACATACAAGGAATCCAAATTGCGTTTCTCACTATCCCGTGCGTAGACTATACAAGACAAAGACAAGACACAAATAGTAAAGTGAAACAGCCTAAGTATATTTAACTGCTACAGCAGTGGTGTCTGCTCAAGGCCTCGGGGGCCACATCTGGCCCCACAAACACCTGGAAATGATATGTGTCAATAAAGTACTTCATATTTTCTCCATTTTGACAGAAAAAATATATGCACTGCTTGAAATTGCATACCTTTTCAACTTTAATAGTATCCATTATTGCAACAAATATCACAGTATATTATCAAACTTTCCAAACATGTTTTTGTCTAAATAAAAATACTTAACTTTACAGCAAACTACCCATCAAATGAATAAAAATTACAATACATTTTACGTTTTTTCTTTACAGTATATTACTGTAAATTCAAAACAACTACCACAGTTCTGTTGACTGAGCTGCCACTTTTTGACGGTTGTTGTTTTTAACGGTGTATTACTGTAAATGGAAAGACGGTACATTTGTTTTTACGGTAAAAAAAAAACTGGCAGCTAAGTTGCCAGAATAAAAAAAGAACTTGTAATCTTTTAACATTCACAATATAAAGTTGTAAAAAAACAATGTCAATGTAATAGTAAAATTCTGGCAACTAAGCTGTCAGCTTTTCCCGTAAAAAAAACAAAACAGTGGTACTGTTTTTATATTTACCGTAAAAATGTTGTAAGAAATAAAAAAAAAACACTATTTTTTACAGTAACATTTTGTAAATGTAAAGTTTTTACTGTAAAATCGACAGTACTTATATACAGTATATATATATATATATATATGTATCTGAGAGGGACAAGCGGTAGAAAATCAATGGATATATATATATATATATATATATATATATATATATATATATATATATATATATATATATATATATATATATATATATATATATATATATGTGTGGGAAAAAAATCACAAGATTATTTCATCTCTACAGGCCTGTTTCATGAGGGTTTCCTCAATCATCAGGAAAATCTCCTGATGATTGAGGAAAACCCCTCATGAAACAGGCCTGTAGAGATGAAATAGTCTTGTGATTTTTTCCCACACATACATATTACGCTCTACCACGGTATCGAGCACTATTTTAGTATATATATGTCTTAATTAGATTATCAAAAAAAATAAAAAAATTAAAAATTAAAATATAAAAAATAAAAAAATAGTGCTCGATACCGTGGTAGAGCGTAATATGTATGTGTGGGAAAAAATCACAAGACTATTTCATCTCTACAGGCCTGTTTCATGAGGGTTTCCTCAATCATCAGGAGATTTTTTATATATATATATATATATATATATATATATATATATATATATATATATATATATATATATATATATATATATATATATATATATATATATATATATATATATATATATATAATTAATAATGAAATCCAAAGCCAAATTAATACATTATTCACAGTTACAAGCGGCCCTCTGATGGCAGCCATAACAGCCATGTGGCCCTCAATGAGCCATGTGGCCCTCAATGAAAACCAGTTTGACATCCCTGGGCTATAGTAACAACAAAACAATGCAATAATAATAACAACAACAACAATAATAATAATAAAAGTGCAGATGGTGGCGTAACACTCCTACGGGTCTTGAAAAAGATATATGGTACGGACGTAAACAATTTGATATTTCAACAGATTAGTGTGGAAAAGTGGTGTCTGTGAAACATTCATCTCTTGCAAAATGTGCAGGTTTACTGAATAATAAATCATAGCGGGTGGCAGAAAAGGTTTCGCTTACAGACACGTAAAAGTCCGCAATTGTAGCAAGATTGAATAAAAAACAAAAAGTCTTTGCAGAGGCACAGTCGGGATTTAGCAACCAGTTTATTTTCTAATCTTGATTAAAAAAAACCATCAAATTTAATGTCAATGTATACCAATTTTGAAAATAATTATGTTTCGTATCTTATAATAAAATTCAAATTTGGTATTGTCATTCATCCAGGTGATAGCAACTGGACTTTAAACAGTCCAGTTGTTTTCGATTATATGCTCGGAGAACATTTACATTTGTTCTCAACCAATCCCATGCATATACAAATAGGAGAAAATAAGTTGACAAGACTTTTCCTGGGATACGCTGAACTTCCCATTCCAAATAATGAAGATAATGGGGAGACAAGAAATGGTCAAATTAAAAAAATATCCAGTCAAAGGCTGGACTCCAGGAAGTACATGACAATTATGTTAGAAATTACATTGGAAATTATCATTTTCTTTGTTTTATACATTGGTACATGACAATTATGTTAGAAATTACATTAGAAATTATAATTTTCTTTGTTTTATACATTGGTACATGACAATTATGTTAGAAATTACATTGGAAATTATCATTTTCTTTGTTTTATACATTGGTACATGACAATTATGTTAGAAATTACATTGGAAATTACAATTTTGTTTGTGTTATACATTGGTACATGACAATTATGTTAGAAATTACATTAGAAATTACAATTTTCTTTGTTTTATACATTGATACATGACAATTATGTTAGAAATTACATTGGAAATTATAATTTTCTTTGTTTTATACATTGGTACATGACAATTATGTTAGAAATTACATTGGAAATTATAATTTTCTTTGTTTTATACATTGGTACATGACAATTATGTTAAAAATTACATTAGAAATGATCATTTTCTTTGTTTTATACATTGGTACATGACAATTATGTTAGAAATTACATTAGAAATTATAATTTTCTTTGTTTTATACATTGGTACATGACAATTATGTCAGAAATTACATTGGAAATTATAATTTCCTTTGTTTTATACATTGGTACATGACAATTATGTTAAAAATTACATTAGAAATTATAATTTCCTTTGTTTTATACATTGGTACATGACAATTATGTTAGAAATTACATTGGAAATTATAATTTTCTTTGTTTTATACATTGGTACATGACAATTATGTCAGAAATTACATTGGAAATTATAATTTTCTTTGTTTTATACAGTGGTACATGACAATTATGTTAGAAATTACATTGGAAATTATAATTTTCTTTGTTTTATACATTGGTACATGACAATTATGTTAGAAATTACATTGGAAATTACAATTTTCTTTGTTTTATACATTGGTACATGACAATTATGTTAGAAATTACATTGGAAATTATAATTTTCTTTGTTTTATACATTGGTACATGACAATTATGTTAGAAATTACATTGGAAATTACAATTTTCTTTGTTTTATACATTGGTACATGACAATTATGTCAGAAATTACATTGGAAATTATAATTGTCTTTGTTTTATACATTGGTACATGACAATTATGTTAGAAATTACATTGGAAATTATAATTGTCTTTGTTTTATACATTGGTACATGACAATTATGTTAGAAATTACATTAGAAATGATCATTTTCTTTGTTTTATACATTGGTACATGACAATTATGTTAGAAATTACATTGGAAATTATAATTTTCTTTGTTTTATACATTGGTACATGACAATTATGTCAGAAATTACATTGGAAATTATAATTTTCTTTGTTTTATACAGTGGTACATGACAATTATGTTAGAAATTACATTGGAAATTATAATTTTCTTTGTTTTATACATTGGTACATGACAATTATGTTAGAAATTACATTGGAAATTAAAATTTTCTTTGTTTTATACATTGGTACATGACAATTATGTTAGAAATTACATTTGAAATTATAATTTCCTTTGTTTTATACATTGGTACATGACAATTAAGTTAAAAATTACATTAGAAATTATAATTTCCTTTGTTTTATACATTGGTACATGACAATTATGTTAGAAATTACATTGGAAATTATAATTTTCTTTGTTTTATACATTGGTACATGACAATTATGTTAGAAATTACATTGGAAATTATAATTTTCTTTGTTTTATACATTGGTACATGACAATTACGTCAGAAATTACATTGGAAATTATAATTTTCTTTGTTTTATACAGTGGTACATGACAATTATGTTAGAAATTACATTGGAAATTATCATTTTCTTTGTTTTATACATTGGTACATGACAATTATGTTAGAAATTACATTGGAAATTACAATTTTCTTTGTTTTATACATTGGTACATGACAATTATGTTAGAAATTACATTGGAAATTATAATTTTCTTTGTTTTATACATTGGTACATGACAATTATGTTAGAAATTACATTGGAAATTACAATTTTCTTTGTTTTATACATTGGTACATGACAATTATGTCAGAAATTACATTGGAAATTACAATTTTCTTTGTTTTATACATTGGTACATGACAATTATGTTAGAAATTACATTGGAAATTATAATTGTCTTTGTTTTATACATTGGTACATGACAATTATGTCAGAAATTACATTGGAAATTATAATTGTCTTTGTTTTATACATTGGTACATGACAATTATGTTAGAAATTACATTAGAAATTATAATTTTCTTTGTTTTATACATTGGTACATGACAATTATGTCAGAAATTACATTTGAAATTATAATTTCCTTTGTTTTATACATTGGTACATGACAATTAAGTTAAAAATTACATTAGAAATGATAATTTCCTTTGTTTTATACATTGGTACATGACAATTATGTTAGAAATTACATTGGAAATTATAATTTTCTTTGTTTTATACATTGGTACATGACAATTATGTTAGAAATTACATTGGAAATTATAATTTTCTTTGTTTTATACATTGGTACATGACAATTATGTCAGAAATTACATTGGAAATTATAATTTTCTTTGTTTTATACAGTGGTACATGACAATTATGTTAGAAATTACATTGGAAATTATAATTTTCTTTGTTTTATACATTGGTACATGACAATTATGTTAGAAATTACATTGGAAATTATAATTTTCTTTGTTTTATACATTGGTACATGACAATTATGTCAGAAATTACATTGGAAATTATAATTTTCTTTGTTTTATACAGTGGTACATGACAATTATGTTAGAAATTACATTGGAAATTATAATTTCCTTTGTTTTATACATTGGTACATGACAATTATGTTAGAAATTACATTAGAAATTATAATTGTCTTTGTTTTATACATTGGTACATGACAATTATGTTAGAAGCCCGCCTACTCAGTGGTCCTTCAGAGGTGCAAATTAATGTGCCAAAAAAGTTGGGGACTGTTGTTCTATGCAACATAGTGGTGTGTGTGTGTGTGTGTGTGTGTGTGTGTGTGTGTGTGTGTGTGTGTGTGTGTGTGTGTGTGTGTGTGTGTGTGTGTGTGTGTGTGTGCGTGCGTGCGTGCGTGCACATGAAGGGTCAGTCATCAGCAACCCTTGTGGGTGGCTAATTGTCCCAGGAAGTGATGGGAGGAGATCATGTGGGGGGGCCTGCTGTATTACAACCAATCCCCTCGGTGGGCTCGTCTCTCTCTCTCTCTCTCTCTCTCTGGAAGCAGGAAAGAGAAGATGAGGAATGAAGCAGGGAGGGAGTGTGTGTGTTTGTGCAGGAAGAAGGCTTTACTGCCAACAGAACGCTCCCTTACACCGGGCCTCAACACATTGACACAAAGAGTAGAGTGCCAGAGACACTGGCGGAAACTCATTTGTGAGTGTTTTTCACCGCAGAAATGTGCTGTATCGATTCAGGTGAGAATGGTTACCATTTTAAAGGCCTACTGAAAGCCACTACTAGCGACCACGCAGTCTGATAGTTTATATATCAATGATGACATCTTAACATTGCAACACATGCCAATACGGCCGGGTTAACTTATAAAGTGACATTTTAAATCTCCCGGGAAATATCCGGCTGAAACGTCGCGGTATGATGACGTATGCGTGTGACGAAGTCAGAGTAACGGAAGTTATGGTACCCCGTAGAATCCTATACAAAAAGCTCTGTTTTCATTTCATAATTCCACAGTATTCTGGACATCTTTTGCAATTTTTTTAATGAACAATGAAGGCTGCAAAGAAGACAGTTGTAGGTGGGATCAGTGTATTAGCAGCGGACTACAGCAACACAACCAGGAGGACTTTGTTGGAGCGCTAGCCGCCGACCTCACCTTGACTTCCTACGTCTCCGGGCCGCCAAACGCATCGGGTGAAGTCCTTCGTCCTTCTGCCGATCGCTGGAACGCAGGTGAGCACGGGTGTTGATGAGCAAATGAGGGCTGGCTGGCGTAGGTGGAGAGCTAATGTTTTTAGCATAGCTCTGTGCAGTCCGGTTGCTAAGTTAGCTTCAATGGCGTCGTTAGCACAGCATTGTTAACCTTCGCCAGGCTGGAAAGCATTAACCGTGTATTTACATGTCCACGGTTTAATAGTATTGTTGATCTTCTATCTATCCTTCCAGTCAGGGGTTTATTTTTTTTGTTTCTATATGTAGTTAAAGCACGATGCTATCACGTTAGCTCGTAGCTAAAGCATTTCGCCGATGTATTGTCGTGGAGATAAAAGGCACTGAATGTCCATTTCGCGTTCTCGACTCTCATTTTCAAGAGGATATAGTATCCCAGGTGGTTTAAAATACAAATCCGTGATCCACAATAGAAAAAGGAGAGTGTGGAATCCAATGAGCCAGCTTGTACCTAAGTTACGGTCAGAGCGAAAAAAGATACGTCCATCGCTGCCTCTCAAGTCCTTCACTGTAACGTTCCTCATCTACGAATCTTTCATCCTCGCTCAAATTAATGGGGTAATCATCACTTTCTCGGTCCGAATCTCTCTCGCTCCATTGTAAACAACGGGGAATTGTGAGGAATACTAGCTCCTGTGACGTCACGCTACTTCCGCTACAGGCAAGGCTTTTCTTTATCAGCGAGCAAAAGTTGCGAACTTTATCGTCGATTTTCTCTACTAAATCCTTTCAGCAAAAATATGGCAATATCGCGAAATGATCAAGTATGACACATAGAATGGATCTGCTATTCCCGTTTAAATTTAAAAAAATCATTTCAGTAGGCCTTTAAAGTGATTGGAAAAACCAGGAGAAGGCTATAGTTCTAATATTATAATAGTATATATCAAACCAGGTAAGTGTGTGAACTAGGGTTGTACGGTATACCAGTGCTAGTATAGTATCGCGGTACAAATAAATAAAAAAAACGGTACTATACTCTGAAAAGTACCGGTTGTCATGATCTGTGGTCCAATTCATGTTTTGTTTGGTTATGTTCCGTTGGTTTTTGGACTCCAAAAGTTCCTGTTTTTGTGCAATCTTGTTTGTTTTGGTTTCCATGACTACTCATTAGTTTCACCTGCCTTATGCACGCACCTGTTCTAATCATGATATTATTATTTAAGCCTGTCTTTGGCAGTTAGTCTGCCTGGCGACATTGTTTGTTTCATAGTTCTTGACGATAGTTTCATGCTCGTGTTCATTTCATGCTCTGCTCATGTCTTAGTTCACGCTGCTCTTTTTAAAGCCACAGAAAGTGTTGTTTGTTTTATGTTCAACGTTTACGTTAAAGGCCTACTGAAAGGACATTTTTTTATTTAAACGGGGATAGCAGATCCATTCTATGTGTCATACTTGATCATTTTGCGATATTGCCATATTTTTGCTGAAAGGATTTAGTATAGAACAACGTCGATAAAGTTCGCAACTTTTGGTCTCTGATAAAAAAAAAACCTTGCCCCTACCGGAAGTAGCGTGACGTTGTCAGTTGTTCACTCCCTCATATTTTCCTATTGTTTTCAACGCAGCTAGAGCGATTCGGACCATTACCCCATTAATTTGAGCGAGGATGAAAGATTCGTGGACGAGGAACGTTAGAGTGACGGACTAGAATGCAGTGAAATACGTATTTTTTTTCGCTCTGACCGTAACTTAGGTAAAAGCTGACTCATTGGATTCCACACTCTCTCCTTTTTCTATTGTGGATCACGGATTTGTATGTTAAACCACCTGGGATACTATATCCTCTTGAAAATGAGAGTCCAGAACGCGAAATGGACATTCAGTGCCTTTTATCTCCACGACAATACATCGGCGAAATGCTTTAGCTACGAGCTAACGTGATAGCATCGTGCTTTAACTGCATATACAAACAAAAGAAATAAACCCCTGACTGGAAGGATAGATAGAAAATCAACAATACTATTAAACCGTGGACATGTAAATACACGGTTAATGCTTTCCAGGCTGGCGAAGGTTAACAATGCTGTGCTAACGACGCCATTGAAGCTAACTTAGCAACTTAGCAACCGGACCGCACAGAGCTATGCTAAAAACATTAGCTCTCCACCTACGCCAGCCAGCTCTCATCTGCTCATCAACACCCGTGCTCACCTGCGTTCCAGCGATCGGCGGAAGGACGAAGGACTTCACCCGATGCGTTTGGCGGCCCGCAGACGTAGGAAGTCAAGGTGAGGTCGGCGGCTAGCGCGTCTGCTCTCCAACAAAGTCCTCCTGGTTGTGTTGCTGTAGTCCGCTGCTAATACACCGATCCCACCTACAACTTTCTTCTTTGCAGCCTTCATTGTTCATTAAACAAATTGCAAAAGATGTCCAGAATACTGTGGAATTATGAAATGAAAACAGAGCTTTTTGTATAGGATTCTACGGGGTACCATAACTTCCGTTACTCTGACTTCGTCACGCGCATACGTCATCATACCGCGACGTTTCAGCCGGATATTTCCCGGGAAGTTTTAAAAGTCACTTTATAAGTTAACCCGGCCGTATTGGCATGTGTTGCAATGTTAAGATTTCATCATTGATATATAAACTATCAGACTGCGTGGTCGCTAGTAGTAGGTTTCAGTAGGCCTTTAATGTCCCTGTTAAAAAAAAAGAATGGCCGTGTATTTCCAAAGTTATTCTTAGAGATAAAAGGGGAGCTAATAAACATTCCTAGAGAGCGTGGCCGCACCTCTCTACACCAGTGTTGATGCTCAGTCAATCACATTCATAGGCAGGGTGTGATTGTTACAAACACAGCATTGGTGGACAAACTGTTTTTTTCAGTGTTGCCATTGTTGTACCAAATATTTCAAGGCATTCGGAGCAGAGACAACAGTTGTGTGTATCCTGTTGAGCACGCCAAAGAGGTTTTTGTGGCGAACGCATTCTTGGCCTCGTGGGAACGCAACATCAAACTGAAGCACTTCGATTTAGCCTAAGTCTTTAGCATTGTACACATCTGCGCTGCGTCCGGTGAAAGCTGAAGATTCCAGAAGGCCTCCACTTAAACGGTTAGGTGAGCCGCGATTTGAACTGATCTCTCCCAAGCGCCTTATGGCGGGCGGCCTTTGAAACCGGACCTAATCCCGTCGGCCACAACGCTCGCTACGTTTACATCGCGACCGCGCAAACTACTTCCCATAAGGAACCCATTAGAGCCTGTTCATAAAGGATTTAGCAGTCACATGTGAATGCAATAAAGCAGTATAAAAATGATGTGGTTTCCAACTTCCTTTAGTGCGGATTTATTCTTTGCAACATTCATGAGAGGCTTTATAAATTGCATGTGTGGACAGGCTTCCTACTCAAACATGTCCTCTGAACATCATGAAGGTAAGTCTAAAATAACGTATTTACTTGTTGTGCTGTAGTCTGGCACAGTAATGAAGAACAGTTAGAAGGTAATCTTGTGTTATTGTTGTTATATTTAGAGCGCTCACTACTAATAGCGTTTCTGCGGTTGTTCCAGTCGTCTCTCATTTACAGCCTGACCACTTCCTCCTTTACCTTCGAGAGAGAGAGAGAGAGAGAGAGAGAGAGAGAGAGAGAGAGAGAGAGAGAGAGAGAGAGAGAGAGAGTAAGAGAGAGAGAGAGAGAGAGAGAGAGAGAGAGAGAGAGAGACCATAGCCACGCTAATGTTTCCTCTCTGTGGTTTTTCTTTGCGTCCACAAACCAAAAAAGGTAATAGCAACAAATAAAAAGGTTTCCTTTCAATGAATATCATTTGACCCATGTCCTTTATTTCATTGTGTGTGCGTGTGCGTGTGTTGTGTTACAACAGCCAGATCAAGGTTGTTAAAAGTACACAGTCTTAGAAGTGTACTAAAAAAGTGTTTTGGCCAAAATTGAGCCTTGAAGCAAAAATTTTGATGTCAGCAAGATTATGTAATGATTAGAGATGTCCGATAATATCGGTCTGCCGATATTATCGGCCGATAAATGCGTTAAAATGTAATATCGGAAATTATCGGTATCGTTTTTTTTATTATCAGTATCGTTGTTTTTTTTATTTTTTATTTTATTAAATCCACATAAAAAACACAAGATACACTTACAATTAGTGCACTAACCCAAAAAACCTCCCTCCCCCATTCACACAAAAGGGTTGTTTCTTTCTGTTATTAATATTCTGGTTCCTACATTATATATCAATATATATCAATACAGTCTGCAAGGGATACAGTCCGTAAGCACACATGATTGTGCGTGCTGCTGCTCCACTAATAGTACTAACCTTTAACAGTCAATTCTACAAATTTTCATTAATTACTAGTTTCTATGTAACTGTTTTTATATTGTTTTACTTTCTTTTTTATTCAAGAAAATGTTTTTAATTTATTTATCTTATTTTATTTGATTCATTTTTTTTTTAAAAGTACCTTATCTTCACCATAGCTGGTTGTCCAAATTAGGCATAATAATGTGTTAATTCCACGACTGTATATATCGGTTGATATCGGTATCGGTTGATATCGGTAATTAAAGAGTTGGACAATATCGGCATATCGGATATCGGCAAAAAGCCATTATCGGACATCCCTAGTAATGATATGAACATTTCATATCACGGTTATCGTGACCAAAATGATCACAGCTATCATAATCGCGAAATCAAAAAAGTACTTATTGACACACCAAAATCTTTTAACCAATTTATTTTATTTTTTAACTAAAATAAATAGACACACTGTTACAAAACCCACTATTTTGCAATGTTTTGTGTTTCTAATGCTTCACTGATAGTCTTTTAATCTTAGTGTTGTATCTGTTTTTTTAAACATTGGTTGTACTGCAGCACTTAAAGATTTATTTAAAAGAAAACAAACCAAAATCTATTATTATTATTTATTATTTGTGGCAGGCGTTGTGAGGTCCTACTCTGTTCAGCGGTTCTTGAACGCACCGTAAAAATACCTCCGTCTCACATTCCTCCTAAAGAACGATCACTCTGTTCTAAAAGAGCACAGCTTGTAGGTTCAATGTGCACAACTGACTATCTTAGTTGCTCAGACAGCAAAGTGTTTGCATGAATTTAGATTGGGGTATGTTGTTTTTTAATTGGGAAAGACGTTAATGGCTTTTGTTTTCATGTTAGCATTTAAGCTAGCCAGCTGACGCCAGTCAGTCAGTGGGTTTACCAAAGTGCAGTTACCAGTCATGGTTTTTCTGTCATTTTAATTTAAAACGGTAACACTAACCGTCCGTCGTTTTTTAATTGGGAAAGACTTTAAGGGCTTTTGTTTTCATGTTAGCATTTAAGCTAGCCATCGGACACCACTCAGTCAGTGGGTTTACCAAAGTGCAGTTACCAGTCATGGTTTTTCTGTCTTTTTAATTTAAAACGGTAACACTAACCGTCCGTCGTTTTTTAATTGGGAAAGACGTTAAGGGCTTTTGTTTTCATGTTAGCATTTAAGCTAGCCATCGGACACCAGTCAGGTCAGTGGGTTTACCAAAGTGCAGTTACCATCAATGGTTTTTCTGTCATTTTAATTTAAAACGGCAACACTAACCGTCCATCCGTTGTTTTTTAATTGGGAAAGACGTTAATGGCTTTTGTTTTAATTTTAGCATTTAAGCTAGCCAGCTGGCGCCAGTCAGTCAGTGGGTTTACCAAAGTGCAGTTACCAGTCATGGTTTTTCCGTAATTTTAATTTAAAACGGTAACACTAACTAGGGTTGCAAAGGGGTGGAAAGTTCCCGGTAAATTTCCGGAAACTTTCCGGAAATTTACCACGGGAAGTTAAGCTCGGGAAGTTTGGAAATATTGACCATTTTTTGATTATTCAAAATTGGACACCGTCCATGGGAATGAATGGGAATATATGGGAATGAATGGGGAATTACAATAAAGATATATTATTGGGCACTTGTCTATATGCTGCTGCATCTTTGACGTAGCTCTTTGCACAGTATTTGCAAATCTACACCGCCTTTCCGCCTACATTGGTTGGGGTGAAATGTCTCCACACATCAGATGGTGTACGTGGCATTATTCTGTTTGTATTGATTTAATCTTGTAAAAGACTAATGCAATGCCACACACAGATATAAATGGTCAGCTAAACAATTGGAGTAGTCTTTAAAAATATTTGACTGATGGACAAATGAATAGAAATAGGCTAGATGAATACATGAACAGTCAATCAGCATGCTAAATCAAACTATAAGATACATTCTTCTATGACAACAGAATGGCTAGCAGAACAGAAGGCAGAGGAAACTACACCTTTTCATTTAGTATTTGCTACTTGAACTTTACACATCACAAAAGGTCAATTCGGATCGCTAACGTTGTTAGCATAAATGAATGGGGTTTAACATAGAGAAAATTAGCATCACGGCTAACTGAGAAATATTTTGGGTTCATTATGAGACTGTGGTGGTACATAAACCTAGCTAGCTAGAGATATTGGCCCCAAAATCATTGAACAAGTACAGGAACAGCTAATCTGCTGGAGTAGTCTACAGTCATACAGTAACAAGCAATTACACCTCTATTAAACTTAAATACCATAGATCAAATATATTTACCCCAGTAATATCATCAACACTTACCTGACTGGATGAAGTCCTCGGGCTCAAATACTAGTGTGGCCACAATAGCCCTGATGTAGTGTGTTGCATGCTGGGAATTATCTGTGCATGTGATGGAGGAATGCACTGCACATGTGATGGAGGAATGCACAGTGAAGGGTTGAAATGCTACTGAATTTGCATTAAATCAGGTTGTTTTAGGTAATAATCATGCTGTAAGATCTAGCATGTTGCATTCAATGTTTATTCCCATCAATTTCCCATTAATTCCCATGGAAAGTTTCCAACTTTGAGTATTCCCGGAATATGCCCGACACTTCATACATAACTTGCTATCTACTACACCAATTTTAAACAGCTGAGAAGATGTCAAATACAATCTATTCAAAATCTTAAATTGAGTCATCTTATCGTTAATGCTTCTAAAGGGCTTATTGGCATTTTTCCAAATATCATTCCATGATATGTCTCTTTTTTTTGGTGACAATCTACAATGTAGGTAGTAGGTAGTAAAACTCCTGCTTTTCTCATGGCCCAAATAGTTCACAGTAGCACTATACATAATCACAATACCAGGGCATCCAGTGAGGGGCATTTTGTACTCCCTCGTCCCAGGAAGAATGCTTTGCGGAAATCTTTTATTTATAGATCTTTATCGCTCTGGAATAACCTGCCTCGAATTCTCACCAGCATTGAAAGTAAACAGGTTTTTAAAAAGAGAGTAATATTTTATCTGAGTTTTTAAATTAGTTTGCTCATTGATGATTTGTTTGGTTTTATATTGTGTAGTTATATTTATATGGTAATTATTATTCTGTGACTGTAAATTGCTTGCTTGTTTTTTATTGATGCTTTTATTTTTTTCTGTATTGTGTAGTTATAATTATATGCTTTTACTTGTAATTGTATTGAATTGTGGACCCCAGGAAGACTAGTGGGTTGTTGAGGCAACCAGCTAGTGGGGATCCTTAATAAAAATCAAATCAAATAGTCATGAAAATAAAGAAAACGCATTGAATGAGAAGGTGTGTCCAAACTTTTGGCCTGTACTGTACCCAGTAATTGTGAAAAATATCTTGATTTAAAAATAAATACATGCCGTTAGACCGCTAATAATGGTGACGTTCTTGTTATATTTACGGGCGTGAAAGATTTAACTTTGAGAAAGTTGCAAAGAGTCAATTTAATGGGAAAAACATCTTTTTTTTTTTAAATGTCACTAACCACACAGATTTTTAAAACGGCAAAATGCACGCTTGACTGTCAGCTTGTGAAGGACGGATGACATTACAGCCTAAATGCAAACCTGTTTTAAATCAATCTTTTGCCAGGACAACAGTGTCTATTTAGGGCACATGCTCACCCTCCCGCTAAGCTCAATCTGAATAAATCACTGATTCACGTCAATAGACCTCTGAAACAACCTTTGAATCATGTCACACGGGCTTGACAAACAGCGGTGTCATCAATTAGTCCCGCACACACACACACACACACACACACACACACACACACACACGTCTTAAGTCACAGACGAAGCTAAACAACAAGTGCAGACATATTGTATCTGCATTGGCATGACACACTGCTGTGTAAACAAGAAGCACGGCGAGCAGCAAGCGGTGCCTTTTGATGTCCGCCAGGTAGAGTATTGGCGCACACGTGCGCTACACATTGTTGGGAATTAGCTTACATATCAAAACAGGGCGTTGCACTGTGAGGCCCCGCATGCACCTGTTATCATTTTACAACCTGTTTTTTACACCGCTAAAGACCAAAAAGGCAACAAAGTGCACAGATGTATCGCCTCATTAGAGGATAGGGAGCAAAAACAAACACATGCATGCTCCTCTATCCCACTTAGGTAATAACAAATGTGTAGGAGGGACTTTTATAGGACATCAGAGTGCCGTGACAAGCAGTGAGGTTTCATTATGCCAGTGTTTTTCCAACCACTGTGCCGCGGGTGAGATACAGTCTGGTGTGCATTTGGGATATTATCTAATTTCACCTATTTGGGTTAAAAATATTTTTAGCAAACTAATAATTATAGTCTGCAAATGATGTGTTGTTCGAGTGTCGTTGCTGTCTAGAGCTGGGCAGAGTAACCGTGTAATACTCTTCCATATCAGTAGGTGGCAATTGCTTTGTAGATGTCAGACACAGCGGGAGGCAGCGTGCAGGTAAAAAGGTATCTAATGCTTAAACCAAAAATAAACAAAAGGTGAGTGCCCCTAAGAAAAGGCATTGAAGCTTAGGGAAGGCTATGCAGAACAAAACTAAAACTGAACTGGCTACAAAAGGAAAAAAACAGAATGCTGGACGACAGCAAAGACTTACTGTGGAGCAAAGACGGTGTCCACAAAGTACATCCGAACATGACATGACAATCAACAATGTCCCCACAAAGAAGGATAAAAACAACTGAAATATTCTTGACAGCTAATGCTAGGTTCACACCAACGGCGCTTTGACGGCGCTTTAAAGCGGCATGCAAAGCGACGTTATAGCGTAACAAAGCCTGATTAAAGCGTGAGGGTCCTAATGGATCGTGGTAAAGCTTTTGGCAAGTTCGCCAAAATTTTTTAAACGGTTTAAAAAAATTCCGCGCTCTGTCAAGAATGGAATAAAACGCCGAGAGCGTATCAAAGCATGACAAAGCCTGACAAAGCTCAGCAAAACTTGACTAAAAGCGTAGGAAAGCTTAACAGATCTTTGTTCTTTTGTTCTTATAGAGTTTGCTGTTTGATGTTGCAGTTTGACATTACTGTCTATAATTTTTCTGTATGAAAATGTTAATAATAAAGAGAATATGTTACGTTTTATTAAAGAAATGCCTTTAATTAATTTCAACTAGCATAAGAAATGAAAGATAGATATTTATTAAGATGACAAAAATAAAAGAAATGAAGATATAAAACATAATATAACGGAAAAAAAAGAGAAATTGAAAAAATAAATGAATACAAAAAATGGGTGGATAAAACAAATGCCTTTTATTATTTTCAACTAGCATGAAAGATAGATATTTATTAAGATGACAAAAATAAAAGAAATGAAGATATAAAACATAATATAACAGAAAAAAAAGAGAAATTGAAAAAATAAATGAATATAAAAAATGGGTGGATAAAACAAATGCCTTTTAATATTTTCAACTAGCATGAAAGATAGATATTTATTAAGATGACAAAAATAAAAGAAATTAAGATATAAAACATAATATAACAGAAAAAAAAGAGAAATTTAAAAAATAAATGAATATAAAAAATGTGTGAAAAAACAGTATACTGAGTTTTTCACATTTTTTTCTTATTTTTGTTGTAACAACGCACAACAGAGCTTGATAATCGTGTCAGAGCCTGATTTAAAGCGTCAGGATCGCATCAAAGCGTAATAAAGTTCAATAAAGCGTAATAAAACGTATCAAAACGTGATTTAAAGCGTATCAAAGAGGGATCAGAGCGTGAGGAACGGTAAGAAAGCGGCAACTGATTCGTTTCAGAGCGTATCAGAGCATATCAGAGTGTATCAAAGCATAACATTACTTCAGAGATCGGGATATTCGTGGAAAATTTGACAAAAATGACGGCGCTTTGCTCGCCGCTTGAAAGCGCGGCAAGCGCCGTTGGTGTGAACCAGGCATAAAACAAAGTAGATGCGGGAAATATCGCTCAAAGGAAGACATGAAACTGCTACAGGAAAATACCCAAAAAAGAGAAAAAGACACCAAAATAGGAGCACAAGACAAGAACTAAAATGTCTACACACACTCAAAATAAGTCAGGGTGTGATGTGACAGGTGGTGACAATACACCTACTTTGAGACAAGAGCTATATTGATGCATGTTTGGTTATGCTTTAAAGTCATATCCAACAATTGCGACTGTCAACCGAGTTTCGTTTTTTAATGATTTCTGCTGGTGGTGTGCCTCCGCATTTTTTCAACGCAAAAAATGTGCCTTGGCTCAAAAAAGGTTGAAAAACACTGCATTGTGCAACATTATGAAACCGAATTATGGCGTGGCGATAAGCCAAAAAACAACATTGAAATCTATAATATTATTACAAATAATAGCAAGAGAGCCATTGCATTGTCACAACAATAATAACAGAAGAAATTAACAAATTAAAAAGATGGTTTGACAAAAACAGACTATCGTTGAATCTCTGTAAAACTAAAATAATGCTATTTGGTAACAGTAGAAGAGAAAGTCAAACACAAATACAAATAGACGGAATAGAAATTGAAAGAGTAAATGAAACCAAACTTTTAGGTATAATAATTGATGATAAATTGAACTGGAAATCTCTTGTAAAAAATATACAACATAAAGTAGCAAGAAACACGTCAATAATGAATAAAGCAAAACATGTTCTAGACCAAAAATCACTTCATATTCTCTACTGCTCACTAGTGTTACATATCTGAGTTATTGAGTAGAAATATGGGAAATAACTACAAAAGTGCACTTCAGTCATTAACGACGTTACAAAAAAGATCAGTTATAATAATACATCATGTTGGATATAGAGAACATACAAACACTTTATTTATTCAATCAAAAATACTGAAATTCCACCACATAGTGAATTTGCAAACAGCTAAAATGATACACAAAGCACACAAACACTTCCAAAAGATGGCGCCATAGCACGAACAACAACACACCTTTTCAGTGTCTGTTGAAACTAATTGTTAAATGACGTTTTTTTTAGACGTGTGAATAGGAAATCATTTTCAAAACGTCAACTGCACGCAATAATGTACAGAAAAACACTACTACTACAACTACTACTTTGTTCCTGTGGAAACATGCCCTTAATGTGAAGAAACTCACACCTTAGCACCCCATGCACACCCTTGCACGATTACTATATACAGCAGGGGTCTCAAACACGCGGCCCGCGGGCCAATTGTGGCCCGGGAGACGTTATTTTGCGGCCCCCACCTTAATATGAAAGTTTAATGTTAGTGCGGCCCGCGAGTTTTAAATGAATGGCGCTTGACAGCGTTGTGTGCGGAGCTGAGGGAATCTACCTGTGTGGTATGAGGCTCTCGACAATATCGAGGGCGTGCCGTGATGGCACTGTCATCAGTGTCCTCTAGAATCTGTCACCGCATCATCTTTTTCTCCATACTAACAGCGTGCCAGCCCAGACACATGTTGTATGAGGCTTCTAGAGACACACGCAGGTTTTTGCAAGACATACTTGAGGAACAGCCATACATTTCACACTGAGGGTGGTCATATTTTATTTTATTTATATTTTAACACTGTTACAGATATGCGCCACACTGTGAACCCACACCAAACAAGAATGACAAACACATTTCGGGAGAACATCCACACCTAAACACAACATAAACACAACAGAACAAATACCCAGAATCCTTTGCAGCCCTAACTCTTCCGGGCTACAAAAACACCCCCGCTACCCCTAACCCCGCCCAACTCAACCCCCCCCCATCTCCCGAATTCGGAGGTCTCAAGGTTGGCAAGTATGCATTGATGTCACTTGCGTAATGCAAGCAGAGAAACATTTTGCCGCTTTTCTATGACACACGCTCTTCCTTCCTCCCTCCCTGCCTCCCTCCCTCGCCCGCCTGCTCGCTCCCGCCCCCGTTGTAAACAGTCCGGGCGGGGAAGACGAGCACTCCGCCGAAGGAGCGAGCGACAATACAAAAGTGTGGTGCACTGGACCCCAGCGCTGATACAGACGTGGTGATGTTAACCCGTTCGGGGCTAATTGTGCTACCGTAACTGTAAACTCCACCCCCCACCCTCCTCCCGTTGGCTCCAGACAGAGACGATTTTTGATGCAATATTTCTTTCACAGGGGCACCCCGACGTGTCTTATTTCATTTCATTTCATTTTTATTTATCTCCTTCATTGATGTGCATCTTTGATCGATAGACAATTATACCTCAATTTTTAAATTATACATTTACACACCAATGCCTGAGAAGGAGCAGGATGAAGAAAAATCTTATATTTTTCTGCCCCCTTCAACATAGTACGTAGTCTTACTTAATGATATCATATAAACAAACAATTACATCCAAATATAACGAAAACAAACAAAAAAACACAAGAAGTGCAAAACTTCATGATGTACAAAAAGAACAAAAAAAACAAAATAAGTAGTATACACCTCACAGGATGATACAAAACAAATACAAAACTAGGCAAAAAATAAGTAAAATAATAAATATAAAGCAAAATGTAAACAGTTATGGCTGTCCATATGATCTCATTGTTCTGTCCTTATATATTTTTTCAATTGGAATATATTTTTACAATCTTTTATCTCTTGTAAAGAGAATTCCATAGTTTAACCCCCACCACTGATATACACATTTGTTTTAAAGTTGTCCTTGAATACTGATGTTTGAAATGACCTTTTCTTCTATGCTCTTCATTCTCAGAAGTGATGACAAACATTTTTTGTAAATTTGCTGGTAATGTTTTACTTTTAGCCTTAAACATGACACATAATGTCTGTAACTTTACTAGCTCCTGTAGTTTCAATAAACCAGAATTAATAAATAATATGTTAGTGTGTTTTAAGTAATCTACTTTATGAATAATCCTTATAGCTCTTTTCTGTAGTTGATACAGAGAAAGTTGCGTTGCACAAGGAATACAATTTGAAACGTCATTATACAACTAGACATGCTGAGGAGTATGCAAAATACTAGGGGAGTGAACCGGGTTGCAAATTTTAAAACCAGTCTACTGAGGCAACAAGATTTCGTCAAGAAAGCAAGCGAAAAGAGCGATGCAGCAGTCAAAGCTAGCTACATGGTGAGTGAGATGGTTGCTAGGGCGGGAAAGCCATTCAAAGGAGGTGAATTCATTAAAAAGTGCATGTTAGATTTTTTTTAAGAAATCTTTTCTTGCGGCCCAGCCTCACCCAGTTTCTGCATCCAGTGGCCCCCAGGTAAATTGAGTTTGAGACCCCTGATATACAGCAATCAATGTATTCTTCCACTTGCATGGCAGCTAAGAATGCTTAAAAAGCACAGCTCAGCGACTCGCTTTCAGCAACACCCATGCATCAAAGGGAGACTGAACAGTTTGGGGGTTTGAACTAGGGCTGGGCGATATGGCCTTTTTTTAATATTGCAATATTTTTAGGCCATGTCGCAATACACGATAAACCTGTACATCTCGATATTTTGCTTTAGCCTTGAATGAACACTTGATGCATATAATCGCAGCAGTATGATGATTCTATGTGTCCACATTAAAACATTCTTCTTCATACTGCTGGTGGTGGCCCGCCACGAAAGAATTACATCCGCCACAAATTTTAAAAAAATAAAAATAAAAATAAAAAAATAAAAAAATAAAAATAAAAATTATTTTTTTTATTTTGTTTTTATTTATTTTTTGTCCTGTCCAGCTTCTCAGGCAAATCATATAGTTGATGTAGATGCCCATATAGGCTGTTTACATTTACTTTACAAAAGAGAAGTGTAGGATACTTCTCTTGTTGCCTTATTTGTATTTGACCACTACTGTTTTCTGTTTATTTGTTACTGACTGTGGCAGGACACTTCTGCCTCTGTTTCACTTTATGTTGCTGGTAAATAATATGGTTGTAGTAGTAGGCTAAAGTTAAATTATTTAGTATGCACCAATTAAAGGGGCAGAGCTTTAAGAGACATTTTAGCTTTTATATTTTATAAGATATATTTTTTGTAAGAACCACAATTAATAAATATATTTCAGTGAATAACTTATTGTTCAAATCTGTATATAAATATGTACATAAAGTGTTGTAATTATATTGTAAAATGGATGGATGGATGGACGTTTAAAACAAAACTGTTATTATTAATTAGTAAGTATACATTTTTTGAGCCTTTTGTAGTAAATTATGCAAATTCATCGATGATGTCATGGTGACCACGCCCATAGTCACGCCCCCACCGCCACAGGTATCTTGGCAGTTTATGGGAAACACTGTATATGCTACTTTTAAACTTTCATGCAGAGAGGGAAATCCCAACTAAAAGTGTATTTATGAAACAGTTATTAAGCAGTGGCACAAACATTCATGTCATTTCCAAAACAGAAAGTGCAAGATTGTCAGAGACATTTTAAAACAAGCTATGAGTGCACTTTTGTGCATGATGTCACTAAGATGACATATCAAAACAACACTCAATTAAAGTGCACTTTTTGTACAGAACGCCACTACAATAGTTTAAAACAAATAAAGTGCACTTTTGTGCATGATGTCACACAAGATATTTCAATAAGTGTCAAATAAAAATGAGCTGCATATCAAATAGTGTATGTCCTTCACCATGTGGTAGGTTCCTGCGGACGTTATCTCCTTCTGTTGTTGACTACTTTTTTCATACGGTGTTGATGTGGAAATGGTTGCCTCTGCATTTTGTTGGTGTGGCACCGAACGGAGATGTTGACATGCGGAGTTTCAAGCACTCTTCATTCTCTAGCGGGTGACTTTTCAAATGATGCTACAAATTAGCAGTAATGTTACTTTTTTTAGCAACACTTTTGCCGCATACTTGACAAATTACAGTTGTCTGTTCGACATATTCCCGCTTGAAGCCAAACCACCGCCAGACGATGGACCCCCTGCAGTTTTCCTTGGGAATTAATTTTTCCTTCATTTGTTACCAGATTGGCACCTTCTTTCTCTCGTATTACCACTCGCACCACAGCTAACGTTACCCGTGCTGCTACCTCTCTGCTCCACGAGGGCGTATACATACAGGTATGTGACGTATGTAAGAAGGTGCAGTGTTCCCCATAAACTGCCAAGATACCTGTGGCGGTGGGGGCGTGGCTATGGGCGTGGTCACCATGACATAATCTAGTAATTTGCATAATTTACTACAATGATTTGATTTTCTCTAAAAAGGCTCAAAAAATGTATACTTACTAATTAATAATAGTTTTGTTTTAAACGTTCATCCATGCATCCATCCATTTTACAATATAATTACAACACTTTATGTACATATTTATATACAGATTTGAATAATAAGTTATTCACTGAAATACATTTATTAATTGTGGTTCTTACAAAAAATATATCTTATAAAATATAAAAACTAAAATGTCTCAAAGCTCTGCCCCTTTAATTAGTGCATACTAAATAATTTAACTTTAGCCTACTACTACAACCATATTATTTACCAGCAACATAAAGTGAAACAGAGGCAGAGGTGTCCTGCCACAGTCAGTAACAAATAAACAGAAAACAGTAGTGGTGGTAGATAGACACAGAGCTTCATCAAACATCTGATCCACTGAACAAAGAGCTCCAAAAATCTTGAACTTTAGACTGCCATCAGTTTTACTCCCTACACTTAACCATGTGTTTCCTACTGCCTGCAGACTTGGCACCCTTTGTTATATACACATGTTGTGTTTCTAATATAAATACATTTAATAAAGTCAAATACGAATAAGGCAACAAGAGAAGTATCCTACACTTCTCTTTTGTAAAGTAAATGTGAACAGCCGATATGGGCATCTACATCAACTATATGATTTGCCTGAGAAGCTGGACAGGACAAAAAAATATATATATATTTTTTTTTTCTCTAATTTTTTTTTATTTGTGGCGTACGTAATTCTTTCGTGGCGGGCCGCCACAAATAAATGAATGTGTGGGAAACCCCGAAAGTGCGCTTGTTTTATGTCTCTGTGAGAAGGAGAGCCTAGAAAGAGTGAGAAGAGCCTGTAGTGTAATGCCCGCAGCTAAAAGCAACTGCATGAGAACGTATACTCCAATATCACCATATAGTCATTTTCTATATCGCACAGAGACAAACCCGCCATTTATCGAGTATAACGATATATCGCCCAGCCCTAGTTTGAACTTTATTGACACTGTGGTTAACGTATTTTTACACACAAAAAGCTTGACTGCGGACAGAACTTGGCTGAACGCTAAACCCGGTGCGCCCGTCAATTCTACAGAAGTAATGATAAATGCACAGTTTGACCCTGTAACAGACTATTCCTACTCCCATTACATTAGAGGTTTCACTCAATGCACTGAAAACATTTCTTGGCACTGCCGTGAGTTACAGTGACACAGACCAGCAGCAACTCTCATTTGGACCAATACCAAACTAATAAATTCAATCCAATTTGTTTTGTTCCTTCTTATTTTGTCTGTGAGCTTTCAAAAAAATGACAGAAGCTGGCTTGCACGACTATCGGAAGATGGAGGAAAAATATTGCTCAATAACAAAAAAAAAAGCACTGTAAAGGTCATCTCTTTTGTAAATATAAGTGATATAAAATCTGCATATTTATATATACATATTGTAGTACATTCACCATTCTCACATGCATATTTTGTGTACAACTGCCATTTACATGTACCGATGTTTCTTTTCTAATGTTCACCTGTGTATTTATTAGGACTGTCAAAATTAACGAGTTAACTCATCTGATTAATCACAAAAAATGGTCGCATTAATCATGTACACACATGCGATTTATATTGACCGTGCAAATGTCACTCTTTTCAAAATACAGCCTGAAGGAACTTTGGATGAAACTGCTTCAAAGTTTTGTGTAAATAAATGGATTCAAGTAAAACGTTTAAAAATGTTCCCGCAGGGTTTCCCACACATTCATTTATTTGTGGCAGCCCGCCACGAAAGAATTACGTCCGCCACAAATAAGAAAATAAAAAATAAATAAAAATAAAAATGTAAAAAATATATATATATATATATATATATATATATATATATATATATATATATATATATATATATATATATATATATATATATATATATATATATATATATATATATATATACAGTATATACAGTATATATATAAATCATATAGTTGATGTAGATGCCCATATCGCCTGTTCACATTTACTTTACAAAAGAGAAGTGTAGGATACTTCTCTTGTTGCCTTATTTGTATTTGACTTTATTAAATGTATTTATATTAGAAACACAACATGTGTATATAACAAAGGGTGCCAAGTCTGCAGGCAGTAGGAAACACATGGTTAAGTGTAGGGAGTAAAACTGATGGCAGTCTAAAGTTCAAGATTTTTGGAGCTCTTTGTTCAGTGGATCAGATGTTTGATGAAGCTCTGTGTCTATCTACCACCACTACTGTTTTCTGTTTATTTGTTACTGACTGTGGCAGGACACCCGTGCCTCTGTTTCACTTTATGTTGCTGGTAAATAATATGGTTGTAGTAGTAGGCTAAAGTTAAATTATTTAGTATGCACTAATTAAAGGGGCAGAGCTTTGAGACATTTTAGCTTTTATATTTTATAAGATATATTTTTTGTAAGAACCACAATTAATAAATATATTTCAGTGAATAACTTATTGTTCAAATCTGTATATAAATATGTACATAAAGTGTTGTAATTATATTGTAAAATGGATGGATGGATGGATGGATGGATGGACGGACGTTTAAAACAAAATTGTTATTATTAATTAGTAAGTATACATTTTTTTAGCCTTTTTAGAGAAAATCAAATCATTGTAGTAAATTATGCAAATTACTCAATGATGTCATGTGACCACGCCCATAGCCCCGCCCATAGCCCCGCCCCCACCGCCACAGGTATCTTGGCAGTTTATGGGAAACACTGTCCCGGATGACATTCTGACAATAAAATTGCATTCCTGTACAAATATTGACATTTTTTTTAACTAATTTCAACAATGCAAGCAAACAATCACCTGTGATTAATCATGATTAATCCAATTCCAAAATGCGATTAATCTGATTAAAAAAATGTATAATTGAACATTTTTAACACTTTGTCCGTGGTCACTGGCTAAAGAATTAAACCGAATCCTCTGAGTGATTTGGGGGTAGCACCTCAGTCATTTACCCTTAACAAACCCAAAAAGAATCTTGGAGCATTCACTACTTTGTTGGCTAGAACAGTGGTCCCCAATCTTTTTGTAGCTGCGGACCGGTCAACGCGTTCGAAAGTTTGTCCCACGGACCAGGGGGGGTATGGTATTTATTTATTTTTATTTTTATTTTTGTTTTGGTCATAAAGAAATACAATCATGTGTGCTTACGGACTGTATCCCTGCAGACTGCATTGATCTATATTGACATATAATGTACAGTATATATTGTGTTTTTTATGTTGATTTAATAAAAAACAAAAAACAATGGGCCGCACAACATTTCTTGTGCGGCCCGGTACCAATCGGTACACGGCCCGGTGGTTGGGGACCACTGGGCTAGAAGATTTGCTTTGCTAAATTGCAAGGCAACAGAACCTCCTGGCCACACCCGCTGAATTAAAGATGTTCCGCATTGCCATTGAATGGTTGTTCTGCAAAGCTTCAAAAACTACGAGATATGTTGGAGAAACTGATCTCCAAATTACCCCCGATCAACACTAAATTGGCCCTAGTTTGTGAATGTTGTCTGTCTATCTGTGTTGGCGACTTGTCCAGGGTGTACCCCGCCTTCCGCCCGAATGAAGATAGGCTCCAGCACCCCTAGCGACAAGCGGTAGAAAATGGATGGATTGATGGATGAAACACAATTGAAATGAGGGTGGTTGACGAGCCTTTTGTATGCTTGTGGGTTGCAAGATGTCCCCTCTTCAGGGGTGTCAAAGTGGTTTCAATTGAGGGCCACATCGCAGTTATGGTTGCCCTCAGAGGGACGATTTTAACAATGAGTAATATATTAATATACATGTACATATGTAATACATTAACAATATTTTTTTTTTATATAAGCTGTAAAAAAAAATATCACAATTTTACTTTAAAAACTGGCAGCTCAGTCAGTAGAATTGTACAGTTAAAGCAGTGGGATTTTTTCAGCATTTAAAAAAATAGAATAAATAGAAAAACAATACCACTGTTTTTAGCGGTAAAATTCAAGCAACAGAGCTGCAGGTTTTAAAATCTTGTTGTTTAAATGTTTTTTTTGTTTGTCTTCTAATGTTTTAGTGTCGTACTGTATGTAGAAAAAAAGACAACACCAAAGTTGATTTAACGGTAAAAAACTCAGTTGGCGGAATTTAACCGTAAAATCTACTGTCAATTTTACAGTCTACAATTTGATTGAAAATTTGTTTTGACATCATAAGTCAAGCAGATATTTAAGTACAGTATTTATTTTTATTTAAAAGAAATATATATTTTTGGAATACATGATAATATAATATTTTGATTGATAATATTGCATTTTAAAAGATATGCAATTGCATGCAGTACATGATTTGTAATGTCAAAAGGCAAACAACAAATATATTTACTAAGAAAAGATTTAGGATTGTATTAACGCATATTATTACCATGCTTTCGCGGGCCACGTTAAATAATGTGGCAGGCCAGATTTGGCCCCCAGGCCTTGAGTTTGACACCTGTGCTCTAAGGCCATTCAGAACGTAACTGCCTGTGGTTTCCTTTTACTGTATTTGTTCATTATTACTATTTTCGTTTATTTAATTCATTTTTTTATTTTATTCATTTTACTTGATGGGTGGAAACATCATTTGATGTATTTTTGACCACACGTCTATTTTATGTCTGAAAATTAAACACTTTTTTTTTTGTTATCTTTTGACAGCCTTAATATTTACTATTTATTTTGTGACGTACAGTTGCCATGTATAATATGTGTTATTTGTGTACAGCAGGGGTGTCCAAAGTGCGGCCCGGGGGCCATTTGCGGCCCGCAGCTAATTGTTTACCGGCCCGCCACACATTCTGGAAATGCTATAGCAAAAATTAAAACAAAAAGTGGAATGAGTTGACACAAAGCTGCCATGCAGGCTGTTTTTTTTCTTTTGTCTATCTTTCTTTTTTTGCCATAGCTCAAAAAAAAAAATCAATGTTATAATGAATTGTTGACCTATTCAAGGCTCCTTTCTTTGACAAAAGAGCATAAAAACAAACAAAATAATAGTTCAAACGTAAAATGGACAGATATATCTGAAGTTGATCTCGTAACTTAAGTGTTGAAAGTAAAAAAAAAACTAATAAAAATGTATCACTTTATGAGTGGGGCACCTAGTGGATCCCAAATATATTTAGTGGGATTTTATTTATCTTTTCACTGTGATTACTCAAAAATAATAATGAATTAAAATCAATGGTGTCCTGCATTATTGATCTTTTTAAGGCTCTAATTACTTCACATTAGGGCTGCAACTAACGATTAATTTGATAATCGATTAACCTGTCGATTATTACTTCGATTAATCGATTAATAATCGGATAAAAGAGACAAACTACATTTCTATCCTATCTGGTATTTTATTGGAAAAAAACAGCATACTGGCACCATACTTATTTTGATTATTGTTTCTCAGCTGTTTGTACATGTTGCAGTTTATAAATAAAGGTTTAGTAAAAAAAAAAAAATATATATATATATATATATATATATATTTAAAAAAATAAAAATAAAAAAAAAACTCTGCGCATGCGCATAGCATAGATCCAACGAATCGATGACTAAATTAATCGGCAACTATTTTAATAATCGATTTTAATCGATTAGTTGTTGCAGCCCTACTTAACATCAAACATTGCTTTCGGAATGTTTTGGGCAGTGGGGAAAATACTGCATATTTCAGTTTTATTATAAAACACAAAGTTGCCTTTGACAGAAAAGGCATAAAACCTTTTTGGTTTTTTTTAACTTGACATCAACCTGAAGTTGATATACTGTAGAGATTTATTGTAAGCGTTAAATAAAAAAATACAATAATAATTTGACTTGTTTTTAACATTTTAATGACTTAGACCCTTTAGGGTCCCAGAGAGTCCTGATGGTTAAAAAAATAAATTAAAAGTCCATATATTTTGTTACGGTTTGAAAATGAAAAATATCAAAATGGCCCCCGCATGCTTTAATTTTTCCGTGTGTGGCCCTCAGTGGGAAAAGTTTGGACACCTCTGGTGTACAGCTACTTGCCTCGTGCGTGTACGCGCTGAGGAACTTGGAATTTCTCCCCATTGCAAGATCAAAAACAAGTTAATTGTATTCTATAGGACAGTGTTTTTCAACCACTGTGCTGCGGCAAACTAGTGTGCCGTGAGATACAGTCTGGCGTGCTGTGGGAGATGATCTAATTTCACCTATTTGGGTTAAAAAAGTAATTATAGTCTGCAAATAATGTGTTGTTGTTGAGTGCCGGTGCTGTCTAGAGCTGGGCAGAGTAACCGTGTAATACTCTTCCATATCAGTAGGTGGCAGATGGTAGCTAATTGCTTTGTAGATGTCGGAAACAGGTAAAAAGGTGTCTAATGCTTAAACCAAAAATTAACAAAAGGTGAGTGTCCCTAAGAAAAGGCATTGAAGCTTAGGGAAGGCTATGCAGAACGAAACTAAAACTGAACTGGCTACAAAAACAGAATGCTGGACGACAGCAAAGACTTACTGTGGAGCAAAGACGGCGCCCACAATGTACATCCGAACATGACGTGACAATCAACAATGTCCCCACAAAGAAGGATAAAAACAACTGAAATATTCTTGATTGATAAAACAAAGTCGATGCGGGAAATATCGCTCAAAGGAAGACATGAAACTGCTACAGGAAAACACCAAAAAAAGAGAAAAAGCCACCAAAATAGGAGCGCAAGACAAGAACTAAAACACTACACACAGGAAAACAGCAAAAACACTCAGAATAAGTCACGGTGTGATGTGACAGGTGTTTGAGACAACAACTATGTTGATGGTTATGCTTTAAAGCAGGGGTCACCAACCTTTTTGAAACCAAGAGCTACTTCTTGGGTACTGGTTAATACGAAGGGCTACCAGTTTGATACACACTTAAATAAATTGCCAAAAATAGCCAATTTGCTCAATTTACCTTTAACTTTATGTTATTATTAATAATGAATGATATTTACACTTAATTGAACGGTTTAAAAGAGGAGAAAACACGAAAAAAATGACAATTAAATTTTGAAACATAGTTTATTTTCAATTTCGACTCTTTATAATTCAAAATTCAACCGAAAAAAAGAAGAGAAAAACTAGCTAATTCGAATCTTTTTATGGAACATCATTAGTCATTTTTACTGATAAAGATTAATTTTAGAATTTTGATGACATGTTTTAAATAGGTTAAAATACAATCTGCACTTTGTTAGAATATATAACAAATTGGACCAAGCTATATTTCTAACAAAGACAAATCATTATTTCTTCTAGATTTTCCAGAACAAAAATTTTAAAAGAAATTCAAAAGACTTTGAAATAAGATTTAAATTTGATTCTACAGATTTTCTAGATTTGCCAGAATAATTTTTTTGAATTTTAATCATAATAAGTTTGAAGAAATATTTCACAAATATTCTTCGTCGAAAAAAAAAAAAAAAAACAGAAGCTAAAATGAAGAATTAAATTAAAATGTATTTATTATTCTTTACAATAAAAAAAATAAATTTACTTGAACATTGATTTAAATTGTCAGGAAAGAAGAGGAAGGAATTGAAAAGGTAAAAAGGTATATGTGTTTAAAAATCCTAAAATCATTTTTAAGGTTGTATTTTTTCTCTAAAATTGTCTTTCTGAAAGTTATAAGAAGCAAAGTAAAAAAATTAATGAATTTATTTAGACAAGTGATAGACCAAGTCTTTAAAATATTTTCTTGGATTTTCAAATTCTATTTGAGTTTTGTCTCTCTTAGAATTAAAAATGTTGAGCAAAGCGAGACCAGCTTGCTAGTAAATAAATACAATTTAAAAAATAGAGGCAGCTCACTGGTAAGTGCTGCTATTTCAGCTATTTTTAGAACAGGCCAGCGGGCTACTCATCTGGTCCTTACGGGCTACCTGGTGCCCGCGGGCACCGCGTTGGTGACCCCTGCTTTAAAGTCATACCCAACAATTGCGACGACTTTTTACTGTCAACTGAGTTTCGTTTAAGGATTTCTGCTGGTGGCGTGCCTCTGGATTTCTTTCAACGCAAAAAATGTGCCTTGGCTCCAAAAAAGGTTGAAAAACACTGCTATGGGACACATGTAGAGATCACATCTGTACAGTGTCTTTACAGCGTCTTCCCGTGTCTAAATCACAAATGCACGCTAATCTTATGTTCTTGTTGGTGCTCATCATTTTCTGCACACACACACACACACACATGTGGAATGTGGAGGGAAGCAGCAGCTGCCTCACACACACACACACACACACATACGCAAACACAAAACCACAAACACAAAAAAACACTACAGGGCCTAGTGTGTGCTGGAAAAAGTGTGCAGTCTGCAATGCGAAATAGCATGCAGGCTGTTGCTTTGCAGTGTACTCTAAAGGAGGGGAAACAAAGAGAGAGGGGAGGGTCTGCATGATGATGTACAGACCATGTGCTCTATAGGAGCAGCATGCACTATATAGCCCAGTGTGTGTGTGTGTGTGTGTGTCTTACCTGATGTGGCATATCAACGTTCACTTTGTGCAATAGTAGCTGAAAGGTGGGTTGCCGACAAAAACGTTGCAGCCAAAGGTGGGCAAATTCTCCGAGCCAGGCTTAAGAAATCCTCCCCGGCGAAAAACTTTTCCTCGGTATGAACTGTCAACAAGAAGGAGGAAAAAAAGGGCAGTGAATTAGGGGCAGAAACACGGTCAGTCACGGGGGAGGAGAGAACAGAAAGGGGGTGTAGTAGTTTCACGCTTGCACAGATGACGCCCCCTTTTTCAGTCTTGCATAAATGCAATAAGGTTATTTAAGCAATGCAATCATCTCATAAAGAAAACCGCCGCTGACATAAAAAGCCTTTGTTGTTATATTTATGAAGGGGGGCGGGGCTAGGAACACAAGTGGCACATGACGCAACACTTCACCTTTGACATAATCACGATCACGCAGCGTGGCGCTCTCACACGACTTTTAAAAACAGACCTTTCGTCGTTCCGGGCGGCGGGAGTTTTCGCTCGATGTCACGACGTGAAGCTTTCACGGGACAAATTAAAAAAAATAAAAACAATTTTTAAAAAAACACGCGGCCGTGACTTAAAAAGTGGCTTACTTCTCAACGGAGTCCGTGCGGGACGAGACAACTAGCCGTAGCATAGGAGGCGGGCGAGAATGTGGGATTGTCACGTCACGAACACGGACACGCGGACACGTTTCACGGGACGTGCGCGAGCGTGTCGGCAACATTAAAAAATGACCAACAACACCCCGGCTAGCATACTTTGTTTATGCTAACGCTACTTTTCAACAGAATCGGAAAGCAGACAGGGAAAATCCAGTCAACTCGAGTCCAAAACGACAGCGAGATAAACCCTCCACTTACATTTGTCCATGCGAAAAATATCATTAATCCGGTCTACTTGTAAATATCAATGAACAAGCGCTTCGCTTCCCAAAAAAAAAAAAAAAAATAGTGTCCCGCCCCCCTCAGTTGAGCCACGCCACATATCTATACATATCTATAATCCCCCCGGCGGCCAATCACAGCTCGTCTCACTGGCCCAACTCCTCTCCCATTGGTGGAGAGACTGGTCACTCTAAATGATGTCGCCTGCTGTCTCCCCAACCATATAGGGGTGTGTCGTGACGTCACAGACGGTCCGAATCCGTGTAAACCGTCTCATAATATTATGTAATATAATATAATAATAATAATAATAAGTAATAAGTAATAATAAGTAGTAATAAGTAATAATATATAATCTCTAATAACCACAATAATAAGACGCACAATTTAACACTAACAATGCATCAATTATATTGACGGCATTTGAATCCATTTAAATTGCACATCAAATCATTTTTTTTATCATTTATTTATCATTTATTTTTTAGTTGAAACAGTAAATGTTGGACTCTGCATAGGAAAAAATGAATTATTTATGGTTGACCTATACATAATATATGACAGTTGCAGGCTGCAACTGTCATATATTATGTATAGGTTAACCATACATTATTTTATTTTTTTCCAAGTTATCATACCCGTCTAAACACAAAACAATTCTAATGTGTAAAGATGTGACATCCAAAACAAAAACAAAGACAGTGGAATGCAGGGGTGGACAGAAAAATAGGCCAACTTTTGAAAACTCGTTCCATAGTGGATGTTTTAAAAGGAAAGGCCATGTAACACAGTGGTGAACATGGGCAGACGGAAAAAGGCACATTTTTGAAAATGTATTTCATGGTGGATTTTTTTTTTTAAACAATTGGGTTATCAAACCCGTCTAAACACACATAACATTCTCAGTTGTAAATTTGTCACATTCAAAACAGTAATGGTGCCATGATGGAAAAAGACAACTTTTGAAAACTGGTCTCATAGTGGATGTTTTATTTTTTTAAAGAGCGTATTATCATACCCGTTTAAACACACATAAAAAAATTATTATGAGCAAAAACGTCAACAATTATTACAATAATGGTGGAACACAGGAGCAAAAGAAAAGAAAAGGACAACTTTTAAAGAAGCATTTCAAAGTGAAGGTTATTTGGTTATCATACCCGTCTAACCACACACACACACACTTACACAAAATGCTTATGTGTCACATTCAAAAATAATGATGGAACGCAGGGACACATGGAAATGACAGACTTTAAAAAACTAGTGTCAATTTTTTTTATTTTTAACAATTGGTTATCATACCCGTTTAAACATTAACACATGTGTAAATAAGTCACGTTTAAAACAACAATGGTGGAACGCACGAACAGACTGAAAAGGCAGACTTTTAACAAGGGGGCTCAAAGTGAATGTTTTTTCTTTTAAATATGTTATCATACCCATCTAATGACGCACACTAAACATGCTTATGTGTAACTACGCCATATGCAAAACAATATTGGTGGTAGATAAGAAAAGCAGGCTTTTGAATATTGTTTTGGAATTATTGTTGTTTTTTTTCAGGTTATCATACCCGTCTAAACACAAAACAATTCTAATGTGTAAAGATGTGACATCCAAAACAAAAACAAAGACAGTGGAATGCAGGGGTAGACAGAAAAAAAGGCCAACTTTTGAAAACTCGTTCCATAGTGGATGTTTTTTTTCCAAACAATTGGGTTACCATTAGGGGTGTGGCAAAAAATCAATTTGAATTCGAATCGCGATTCTCACGTTGTGCAATTCAGAATCGATTCTCATTTTTAAAAAATCGATTTTTTTATTTTTTATTTATTTTTTTCATTTATTTATTTATTTAAAAAAAAAAATTTTTTTTTAATTAATCAATCCAACAAAACAATACACAGCAATACCATAACAATGCAATCCAATTCCAAAAGCAAACCCGACCCAGCAACACTCAGAAGTGCAATAAACAGAGCAATTGAGAGGAGACACAAACACCACACAGAACAAACCAAAAGTAGTGGAACTAAAAATGAATATTATCAACAACTAGGGATGATACTCGAAACCGGTTTTCCCGGTTGTTTGATAAGAAAAGAACCGAGTCCTCGGACTCGAATCCCTTTTTGAGAACCGGTACCCGTTATCGAGACCACTATAGTAAAGGAAAAGAGTTGATTCTTTATTCGAATCCCGTCCCGACCAGAAATGCTCCGTGTGACATCACAAGAAATGGCGTCACATAGCTCAGTCATTAGGCGCAGATAGCGAAAGCAGGAAAACAATGGACGGGAAAAAGCGCTCCAAGGTGTAATAAAGTTCAAAACAAAAGCTATAATCCATCGAATAACTTTACTGAGAGATATTAGCAGGGTACAAACACATGACCAACACTTTTACGACCAACCGGAAACATAGCAACCAGGCTAGCAACGCACCTCCTTTACGGCAGCTGTCGCAACCTTCTTAAAACAACCGCAGCACATACATATATATACAACATATCTCCCTTTTTTAACTTTTGTTTTTCTTTCCTTGTAAACGTTACAAAATCACACTGTAGATGTGTTGTCTGTCTAATTATAAATAATGCAGACGAGGCGTGTTGGCTGAGTTCTTGACGTTTACTTTCACAGCGTGGCAACATGCAACACTTTTCGGGGCTACCGCGCATGCTCGTAACTCCCGTTGCATGCTGGGTAGTGTAGTTGTTGTATTCTCTAGCTCATAACATTTTCCCCCCTATAAAGAAATAATGTTAACTCAATAAAGTGTATTTCTTTTTTTAGCTTTAACTTTTCATTTTTTAGCATTGTAACCACATTTGCAAACAACTTTTCTCTTCACAGAATTTTCTTTCAATAAAGAAATAAAGTGCAAAAATGTCAAAGCATCATAACAAACAGTTATGTTCCAATAGCAGCAGAAGTGCACTTTTTGGAGAGCTGTATTATTTTCAGTTTTGTGCCCAAGGGACTGATTTTATTTAACACTATATTATTATTTATACACCTATAGTGATCACAGAGACAGCTTGTTTTTGTGTTACTGTATATATTTGTTTCTCTGAAAAATCCCACTTAATATACTTTGGGTAACAACAGTCAATATTTATTTATTTTATTTTATTTTTTTAGGTGGGTAACAGTCAATATTTATTTATTTATTAGATTTTATTTTTTTATTATATAATAAAAGTGAGCTTTTGTTAAACCAAATATTGTGTGTTTTTTTCCATATACAACAACCTATCTGGACTCCATAAGAGAATCGATAAGGAATCGGTTCGATAAGAGGATTCGATAATAGGCTCGAACTCGATAATTCCTTATCAAACATCATCCCTATCAACAACAGTATCAATATTACCGGTAGTTACAATTTCAACATAGCAGTGATTAAAAATCCCTCATTGACATTATCATTAGACATTTATAAAAAAAATTAAAAAAGAACAATAGTGTGACAGTGGCTTACACTTGCATCACATCTCATAAGCTTGACAACACACTGTGTCCAATATTTTCACAAAGGTAAAATAAGTCATATTTTGGGTTCATTTAATAGTTCAAACAAATGTACATTATTGCAATCAGTTGATAAAAAACTGTCCTTTACAATTATAAAAGCTTTTTACTCTGCTTGCATGTCAGCAGACATGCAAGCAGAAGAAAAGGACAACTTTTGAAAATTGCAAATTTGCAGATTTGTATGAAGGGCTTTGTCACATAATGAGGGGACTAAGACAGGATTCCTCCTGTCTGAGCTGTAAGGGAATTCCACGAAGCTCTGTGTCGCGTGTCGTCCCGTTTATAGTGTATGACCTGAGCTTCTAATAAGAAAACCACTAGATGTTAGTGTCTTCTGTCCTCGGCTTTCGCAGAGGCGTGCTTCTCAGTATTTAGACGGGTATGATAACCGGATCATTAAATTCCACGTTTTCAAATGTTCCTTTTCTGTCACCCTCTGTGGTCCACCATTCTTTTCAGTGCATCATGTTTATTACACATGAGCATTGTTTGTGTGTTTAGACGGGTTTGATAATCCGATCGTAAAAAAAATAAATAAATAATAACATCCACTATAGACCAATTTTCAAAAGTTGTCCTTTTACATCATGGCACCATTACTGTTTTGAATGTGACATATTTACAACTGAGAATGTTACGTGTGTTTAGACGGGTTTGATAACCCAATTGTTAAAAAAAAAAAAAATCCACTATGAAATACATTTTCAAAAATTGGCTTTTTTCCATCTGCCCCTACGTTCCGCCATAACAGTTTTAAATGTGACATCTTTACACATTATATTTTTTCTGTGTTTAGATGGGTATGGTAACCCAATTGTTTGGAAAAAACATCCACTATAGAACGAGTTTTCAAAAGTTGGCCCTTTTTCTGTCCACCCCTGTTTTGGTTTTGGATGTCACATCTTTACACATTAGAATTGTTTTGTGTTTAGACGGGTATGATAACCTGAAAAAAAAAAACAATAATTCCAAAACAATTAACAAAAGTCTGCTTTTCTTATCTACCACCAATATTGTTTTGCATATGGCGTAGTTACACATAAGCATGTTTAGTGTGCGTCATTAGATGGGTATGATAACATCTTTAAAAGAAAAAACATTCACTTTGAGCCCCCTTGTTAAAAGTCTGCCTTTTCAGTCTGTTTGTGCGTTCCACCATTGTTGTTTTAAACGTGACTTATTTACACATGAGCATTCTTTGTGTTAATGTTTAAACGGGTATGATAACCAATTGTTAAAAATAAAACAATTTGACACTAGTTTTTTAAAGTCTGTCATTTCCATGTGTCCCTGTGTTCCATCATTATTTTTGAATGTGACACATAAGCATTTTGTGTATGTGTGTGTGTGTGTGTGTGTGTGTGTGTGTGGTTAGATGGGTATGATAACCAAATAACCTTCACTTTGAAATGCTTCTTTAAAAGTTGTCCTTTTCTTTTCTTTTGCCCCTGTGTTCCACCATTATTGTAATAATTGTTGACGTTTTTGCTCATAATAATTTTTTTATGTGTGTTTAAACGGGTATGATAATAAGCTCTTTAAAAAAAATAAAACATCCACTATGAGACCACTTTTCAAAAGTTGTCTTTTTCCGTCATGGCACCATTACTGTTTTGAATGTGACATATTTACAACTGAGAATGTTACGTGTGTTTAGACGGGTTTGATAACCCAATTGTTAAAAAAAAAAAAATCCACTATGAAATACATTTTCAAAAATTGGCTTTTTTCCATCTGCCCCTACGTTCTGCCATAACAGTTTTAAATGTGACATCTTTACACATTATATTTTTTCTGTGTTTAGATGGGTATGGTAACCCAATTGTTTGGAAAAAACATCCACTATAGAACGAGTTTTCAAAAGTTGGCCCTTTTTCTGTCCACCCCTGTTTTGGTTTTGGATGTCACATCTTTACACATTAGAATTGTTTTGTGTTTAGACGGGTATGATAATAAGCTCTTTAAAAAAATAAAACATCCACTATGAGACCAGTTTTTGAATTCTTTCCCATTCTTGCTTGATGTACAGCTTAAGTTGTTCAACAGTCCGGGGGTCTCCCTTGTGCTATTTTAGGCTTCATAATGCGCCACACATTTTAGTGCCAGTCTAGTACCCGCACTCTTTTACTATGAAGCCACGTTGATGTAACACGTGGCTTGGCATCGTCTTGCTGAAATAAGCAGGGGCGTCCATGGTAACGTTGCTCGGATGGCAACATATGTTGCTCCAAAAGCTGTATGTACCTTTCAGCATTAATGGTGCCTTCACAGATGTGTAAGTTACCCATGTCTTGGCCACTAATACACCCCCATACCATCACACATGCTGCCTTTTACACTTTGCGCCTAGAACAATCCGGATGGTTCTTTTCCTCTTTGGTCCGGAGGACACGACGTCCACAGTTTCCAAAAACTATTTGAAATGTGGACTCGTCAGACCACAGAACACTTTTCCACTTTGTATCAGTCCATTTTAGATGAGCTCAGGCCCAGCGAAGCCGATGGCGTTTCTGGGTGTTGTTGATAAACAACTGGACTCTCACTATTATGTTAGATCCACCATGGACTGGACTTTCACACTATTATGTTAGATCCACTATGGACTGGACTCTCACTATTATGTTAGATCCACCATGGACTGGACTTTCACACTATTATGTTAGATCCACTATGGACTGGACTCTTTCACTATTATGTTAGATCCACTATGGACTGGACTCTCACACTATTATGTTAGATCCACTATGGACTGGACTGTCACACTATTATGTTAGATCCACTATGGACTGGACTCTCACACTATTATGTTAGATCCACTATGGACTGGACTCTCACACTATTATGTCAGATCCACTATGGACTGAACTCTCACACTATTATGTTAGATCCACTATGGACTGGACTCTCACACTATTATGTTAGATCCACTACGGACTGGACTCTCACACTATTTTGTTAGATCCACTATGGACTGGACTCTCACTATTATCTTAGATCCACTATGGACTGGACTCTCACTATTATCTTAGATCCACTATGGACTGGACTCTCACACTATTATGTCAGATCCACTATGGACTGGACTCTCACAATATTATGTTAGATCCACTATGGACTGGACTCTCACAATATTATGTTAGATCCTCTACGGACTGAACTCTCTCACTATTATGTTAGATCCACTATGGACTGGACTCTCACACTATTATGTTAGATCCACTATGGACTGAACTCTCTCACTATTATGTTAGATCCACTATGGACTGGACTCTCACACTATTATGTTAGATCCACTATGGACTGAACTCTCTCACTATTATGTTAGATCCACTATGGACTGGACTCTCACACTATTATGTTAGATCCTCTATGGACTGAACTCTCTCACTATTATGTTAGATCCACTATGGACTGGACTCTCACACTATTATGTTAGATCCTCTATGGACTGAACTCTCACACTATTATGTTAGATCCACTATGGACTGGACTCTCACACTATTATGTTAGATCCACTATGGACTGGATTCTCACACTATTATGTTAGATCCACTACGGACTGGACTCTCACACTATTATGTTAGATCCACTCTGGACTGGACTCTCTCACTATTATGTTAGATCCACTATGGACTGGACTCTCACTATTATGTTAGATCCACTATGGACTGGACTCTCACACTATTATGTTAGATCCACTACGGACCGGACTCTCTCACTATTATGTTAGATACACCATGGACTGGACTCTCACTATTATGTTAGATCCACTATGGACTGGACTCTCACTATTATGTTAGATCCACTATGGACTGGACTCTCACTATTATATTAGATCCACTATGGACTGGACTCTCACACTATTATGTTAGATCCTCTATGGACTGAACTCTCTCACTATTATGTTAGATCCACTATGGACTGAACTCTCACACTATTATGTTAGATCCACTATGGACTGGACTCTCACACTATTATGTTAGATCCACTATGGACTGGACTCTCACACTATTATGTTAGATCCACTATGGACTGGACTCTCACACTATTATGTTAGATCCACTATGGACTGGACTCTCACACTATTATGTTAGATCCACTATGGACTCTCACACTATTATGTTAGATCCACTATGGACTGGACTCTCACACTATTATGTCAGATCCACTATGGACTGGACTCTCACAATATTATGTTAGATCCACTATGGACTGGACTCTCACACTATTATGTTAGATCCACTATGGACTGGACTCTCACACTATTATGTTAGATCCACTATGGACTGGACTCTCACTATTATGTTAGATCCACTATGGACTGGACTCTCACACTATTATGTCAGATCCACTATGGACTGGACTCTCACAATATTATGTTAGATCCACTATGGACTGGACTCTCACAATATTATGTTAGATCCTCTACGGACTGAACTCTCTCACTATTATGTTAGATCCACTATGGACTGGACTCTCACACTATTATGTTAGATCCACTATGGACTGAACTCTCTCACTATTATGTTAGATCCACTATGGACTGGACTCTCACTATTATGTTAGATCCACTATGGACTGGACTCTCACACTATTATGTTAGATCCACTATGGACTGGACTCTCACACTATTATGTTAGATCCACTATGGACTGGACTCTCACTATTATGTTAGATGCACTATGGACTGGACTTTCACACTACTATGTTAGATCCACTATGGACTGGACTTTTACTATTATGTTAGATCCACTATGGACTGGACTCTCACTATTATGTTCGATCCACTATGGACTGGACTCTCACACTATTATGTTAGATCCACTATGGACTGGACTCTCACACTATTATGTTAGATCCACTATGGACTGGACTCTCACTATTATGTTCGATCCACTATGGACTGGACTCTCACACTATTATGTTAGATCCACTATGGACTGGACTCTCACACTATTATGTTAGATCCACTATGGACTGGACTCTCACTATTATGTTCGATCCACTATGGACTGGACTCTCACACTATTATGTTAGATCTACTATGGACTGGACTCTCACACTATTATGTTAGATCCACTATGGACTGGACTCTCACTATTATGTTAGATCCACTATGGACTGGACTCTCACACTATTATGTTAGATCCACTATGGACTGGACTCTCACACTATTATGTTAGATCCACTATGGACTGGACTCTCACACTATTATGTTAGATCCACTATGGACTGGACTCTCACACTATTATGTTAGATCCACTATGGACTGGACTCTCACACTATTATGTTAGATCCACTATGGACTGGACTCTCACACTATTATGTTAGATCCACTATGGACTGGACTCTCACACTATTATGTTAGATCCACTATGGACTGGACTCTCACACTATTATGTTAGATCCACTATGGACTGGACACTCACACTATTATGTTAGATCCACTATGGACTGGACTCTCACACTATTATGTCAGATCCACTATGGACTGAACTCTCACACTATTATGTTAGATCCACTATGGACTGGACTCTCACACTATTATGTTAGATCCACTATGGACTGAACTCTCACACTATTATGTTAGATCCACTATGGACTGGACTCTCACTATAATGTTAGATCCACTATGGACTGGACTCTCACACTATTTTGTTAGATCCACTATGGACTGGACTCTCACTATTATCTTAGATCCACTATGGACTGGACTCTCACTATTATCTTAGATCCACTATGGACTGGACTCTCACACTATTATGTCAGATCCACTATGGACTGGACTCTCACAATATTATGTTAGATCCACTATGGACTGGACTCTCACAATATTATGTTAGATCCTCTATGGACTGAACTCTCTCACTATTATGTTAGATCCACTATGGACTGGACTCTCACACTATTATGTTAGATCCACTATGGACTGAACTCTCTCACTATTATGTTAGATCCACTATGGACTGGACTCTCACACTATTATGTTAGATCCACTATGGACTGAACTCTCTCACTATTATGTTAGATCCACTATGGACTGGACTCTCACACTATTATGTTAGATCCTCTATGGACTGAACTCTCTCACTATTATGTTAGATCCACTATGGACTGGACTCTCACACTATTATGTTAGATCCTCTATGGACTGAACTCTCACACTATTATGTTAGATCCACTATGGACTGGACTCTCACACTATTATGTTAGATCCACTATGGACTGGATTCTCACACTATTATGTTAGATCCACTACGGACTGGACTCTCACACTATTATGTTAGATCCACTCTGGACTGGACTCTCTCACTATTATGTTAGATCCACTATGGACTGGACTCTCACTATTATGTTAGATCCACTATGGACTGGACTCTCACACTATTATGTTAGATCCACTACGGACCGGACTCTCTCACTATTATGTTAGATACACCATGGACTGGACTCTCACTATTATGTTAGATCCACTATGGACTGGACTCTCACTATTATGTTAGATCCACTATGGACTGGACTCTCACTATTATATTAGATCCACTATGGACTGGACTCTCACACTATTATGTTAGATCCTCTATGGACTGAACTCTCTCACTATTATGTTAGATCCACTATGGACTGAACTCTCACACTATTATGTTAGATCCACTATGGACTGGACTCTCACACTATTATGTTAGATCCACTATGGACTGGACTCTCACACTATTATGTTAGATCCACTATGGACTGGACTCTCACACTATTATGTTAGATCCACTATGGACTGGACTCTCACACTATTATGTTAGATCCACTATGGACTGGACTCTCACACTATTATGTTAGATCCACTATGGACTGGACTCTCACACTATTATGTTAGATCCACTATGGACTGGACTCTCACACTATTATGTTAGATCCACTATGGACTGGACACTCACACTATTATGTTAGATCCACTATGGACTGGACACTCACACTATTATGTTAGATCCACTATGGACTGGACTCTCACTATTATGTTAGATCCACTACGGACTGGACTCTCACACTATTATGTTAGATCCACTATGGACTCCAGTACGTAGCATTGAACATGATAATGGTTCTAACGTGCACACTGTATATACTGTACATGTTATTATTGTACGTAGCATTGAACATGATAATGGTTCTAACGTGCACACTGTATATACTGTACATGTTATTATTGTACGTAGCATTGAACATGATAATGGTTCTAACGTGCACACTGTATATACTGTACATGTTATTATTGTACGTAGCATTGAACATGATAATGGTTCTAACGTGCACACTGTATATACTGTACATGACATGTTATTATTGTACGTTGATCCCCTCAAGTGTTAGGTTGCCTGTGTGTGCTGGTGTTGGAATCTAGGCCATCCCTTGTGGCTTTGTGTCTGAGAGGCGGATCAGTCTATATGGGGGGCGGGGGGCTCCCGGGCATATGGGCGTGTTTACATGGCGAGCATGCGCACACACACACACACACACACACACACACACACACACACACACACACACACACACACACACACACACACGATGACCACCTTCTCGTCCTGCAGTGTAAATAAACTCCGCTATAAAGGGAAATCCTCTCCTTCAAAGTGAGCACAAACAAGCTTCTCTGCAAATTTGGAACCCCTCCATCTCACTTCAATACCCCCACACTGGCAAACACACACATTTACACACGTGTACACACACACACTTACACACGTACACACACACACGCTTGACGCACTCTTTCCTGGAGTCTGGCAAACAGCTGGAAAAGCAAACAGTCCAAAGCAGGCAGACTCTGGCACATGACTGGACTCGGACTTGGATGAATGCTGCTCTCACAGCCATCCCTCAGCTACCATCAACATGCAGGAACATCAAACTCTCTCCTCAGCTGGGGCCCACACACAAAGGCGGTGCTTCTCCAACTTTTGTCCACCAAGTACCACCTCAGAAAACACTTGGCTCTCCAAGCACCACCCTAATGACCGGCAGGAGCAAAGTAGGCCTAAACATTCATCGAAAACAAGGGCCGACTTCCACCCGTGACAAAACCCACGCGGAAAAAGAGGCTGTAGGAACGCACGCTGCTGGTCTTCTTGGGGTGGCACAGTCAGAGTGGAGTCCCAGACACTTGGAAGGCAGAATGTGGAACTGAGACGGAACCTTGCTTGGCAGAACAATCGTAAGGCCACAATTGTTGTGTTCTGTCATTTCATATACATGTTTAACACTACTAAGTGTCCAACTGTATGATTAGGTCAGGGGTCGGCAACCTAAAATGTTGAAAGAGCCATATTGGACCAAAAATACAAAAACAAATCTGTCTGGAGCCTAGGGATGATACTCGAAACCGGTTTTCCCGGTTGTTTGATAAGAAAAGAACCGAGTCCTCGGACTCGAATCCCTTTTTGAGAACCGGTACCCGTTATCGAGACCACTATAGTAAAGGAAAAGAGTTGATTCTTTATTCGAATCCCGTCCCGACCAGAAATGCTCCGTGGGACATCACAAGAAATGGCGTCACGTAGCTCAGTCATTAGGCGCAGATAGCAAAAGCAGGAAAACAATGGACGGGAAAAAGCGCTCCAAGGTGTAATAAAGTTCAAAACAAAAGCTATAATCCATCGAATAACTTTACTGAGAGATTTTAGCAGGGTACAACACATGACCAACACTTTTACGACCAACCGGAAACATAGCAACCAGGCTAGCAACGCATCTCCTTTACGGCAGCTGTCGCAACGTTCTTAAAACAACCGCAGCACATACATATATATACAACATATCTCCCTTTTTTAACTTTTGTTTTTCTTTCCTTGTAAACGTTACAAAATCACACTGTAGATGTGTTGTCTGTCTAATTATAAATAATGCAGACGAGGCGTGTTGGCTGAGTTCTTGACGTTTACTTTCACAGCGTGGCAACATGCAACCCTTTTCGGGGCTACCGCGCATGCTCGTCACTCCCGTTGCATGCTGGGTAGTGTAGTTGTTGTATTCTCTCGCTCATAACATTTTTCCCCCTATAAAGAAATAATGTTAACTCAATAAAGTGTATTTCTTTTTTTAGCTTTAACTTTTCATTTTTTAGCATTGTAACCACATTTGCAAACAACTTTTCTCTTCATAGAATTGTCTTTCAATAAAGAAATAAAGTGCAAAAATGTCGAAGCATCGTAACAAACAGTTATGTCAAATAGCAGCAGAAGTGCACTTTTTGGAGAGCTGTATTATTTTCAGTTTTGTGCCCAAGGGACTGATTTTATTTAACACTATATTATTATTTATACACCTATAGTGATCACAGAGACAGCTTGTTTTTGTGTTACTGTATATATTTGTTTCTCTGAAAAATCCCACTTAATATACTTTGGGTAACAACAGTCAATATTTATTTATTTTATTTTATTTTTTTAGGTGGGTAACAGTCAATATTTATTTATTTATTAGATTTTATTTTTTTATTATATAATAAAAGTGAGCTTTTGTTAAACCAAATATTGTGTTTTTTTTTCCATATACAACAACCTATCTGGACTCGATAAGAGAATCGATAAGGAATCGGTTCGATAAGAGGATTCGATAATAGGCTCGAACTTGATAATTCCTTATCAAATATCATCCCTACTGGAGCCGCAAAAAGTTAAAAGCCATATTACATACAGATAGTGTGTCATGAGATATAAATTGAATTAAGATGACTTACAGGAAACTAAATGACCTCAAATATAGCTACAAATGAGGCATAATGATGCAATGGGTGAGGGCGGACCTACGTCACTTCCGCCTACCAATCCCCTAGCAACCGGGAATTCGTTGAAAACAAACCAGCTCACAGCGAACACAGCATTGACAGAAAAAGCATTTAACGAGCGTTGTGGCTTGGAAGTCGGCGTTAAATCCTTAATTTACACATTTTTACTTATTCGCATATCGTGTGAGAAAACGAAAATGTATTATTTGCGTCAGACTCGTCTCAGTGAACTTTAAAGCGTCTCAGGCTTAGCTTAGCTTGCTAGTTAGCTTAGCCTGCGCGCTACTAAGAAAGAGACGCGGAAGTTATCAACAACAAGATCAAGTGTTAGTGTATAAAATATTGAGAGATTTGAGGGCTACATGTATTGTTTAAGTACAACTGTTCTTCGCCTGGTGTTCTTTGGCCGCCCTGGCTTACGTTTTCCCGGTGGTGTCCATCTTAACGCTGCCTTTGGTATCCTCTCGTTGTCCGGTTTTCGAAAATAGCTAGCTAGGCTATAGACTATATAGTATATACCGCATGTTATTTTTGTACAACAACAACTTCAGCTGTCGAACGTTATAAGGTACAAATTCAACAAGCAACATTAGCACGGACGGTATAGCCAAGTTGTGGTTAAGAAGGTGGATTTTTGTTCCTTATATTTACCAGAAACGAAGTGATCCGAACACACGACCCGGGACTTTGGGGGACTCCAGTGAGAACCGTCCTCGTTTTCCCGGTGTAAAGCTGCGAGCCATTTGTCTCGTCTCTGTGGGCTTTTATCACGCTTTGGAAGAACAAAATACAACCTTTGTTTTCCCCGTTTCCAGTTGTGGTTAGCACAACCAAAAACAACACAGTTTTTCGGCATTTTGGAGGCAGAATGACGGGTTTAACCAGCGTAGGTCGACAGGTTAAAGAGTAATGGCAACGGTTTGTTTTCAACGCCAGTCTGGTTGCTATGGCTCGAAGAACCCGTATGTAGCTCAGTTGCCCGGATGTCGGCCCTCATCCATTGGACCAAAAATACAAAAACAAATCTGTCTGGAGCCGCAAAAAGTTAAAAGCCATATTACATACAGATAGTGTGTCATGAGATATAAATTGAATTAAGATGACTTACAGGAAACTAAATGACCTCAAATATAGCTACAAATGAGGCATAATGCTGCAATATGTACATATAGCTAGCCTAAATAGCATGTTAGCATCGATTAGCTTGCAGTCATGCAGTGACCAAATATGTCTGATTAGCACTCCACACAAGTCAATAACATCAACAAAACTCACCTTTGTGCATTCACGCACAACGTTAAAAGTTTGGTGGACATAATGAGACAGAAAAAGAAGTGGCATAAAACACGTCCTAGAAAGTCGGAGAAAGTTATACTTGTAAACAAACTACGGTGAGTTCAAGGACCGCCAAAATTAGTAGGACAAAACGGCGCTCGCCAAATACTCGAATCAGTGAAGCATGTTTAATATAAACAGTGTGATTTATAACAATTAGGGAGGTTTGTGTCATGTTTGTCCTCCTACAGAAACCATATTAAAACAAAAACAAAACATTTTTTCCCCTCATCTTTTTCAATTTTTCATACATTTATGAAAAAGCTCCATAGAGCCACTAGGGCGGCGCTAAAGAGCCGCATGCGGCTCTAGAGCCGCGGGTTGCCGACCCCTGTGCTAACTCAATGTTGGTGGATTCATAACCCAACAATTGGGTTAAATTTAACACAAAAGCTGAGTTATGTTCACTATCACTACAATGTTGGGTTATTCCCAACCAAACTATTGGGTTGAATTATTTAACCCAATAGTTGAGTTGTGCTAACTCAATGTTGGTGGATTCAAAACCCAACAATTGGGTTAAATTTAACACAAAAGCTGAGTTATGCTCACTACAATGTTGGGTTATTCCCAACCAAACTATTGGGTTGAATTATTCAACCCAATAGTTGAGTTGTGCTAACTCAATGTTGGTTGATTCATAACCCAACAATTGGGTTGAATTTATTTACCACAAACGCTTAGTTATGCTCACTACAATGTTGGGCTATTTCCAACCAAACTATTGGGTTGAATTATTTAACCCAATAGTTGAGTTGTGCTAACTCAATGTTGGTTGATTCATAACCCAACAATTGGGTTAAATGTATTTAACACAAAAGCTGAGTTATGCTCACTACAATGTTGGGCTATTCCCAACCAAACTATTGGGTTCAATTATTTAACCCAATAGTTGAGTTGTGCTAACTCAATGTTAGTTGATTCATAACCCAAAAATTGGGTTGAATTTATTTACCACAAACACTTAGTTATGCTCACTACAATGTTGGGCTATTTCCAACCAAACTATTGGGTTCAATTATTTAACCCAATAGTTGAGTTGTGCTAACTCAATGTTAGTTGATTCATAACCCAAAAATTGGGTTGAATTTATTTACCACAAACACTTAGTTATGCTCACTACAATGTTGGGCTATTTCCAACCAAACTATTGGGTTCAATTATTTAACCCAATAGTTGAGTTGTGCTAACTCAATGTTGGTGGATTCATAACCCAACAATTGGGTTAAATTTAACACAAAAGCTGAGTTATGCTCACTACAATGTTGGGTTATTCCAAACCAAACTATTGGGTGGCGCAATTTAGCGGTCCTTGACCCAATAGTTGGTTAAAAATTATACATTTTAGTGCTTTTTTTTCCTACTCCTTCCCAACTACTGATCAAAATTATTTTTATTCCATTAAAATATACTCAAAAGCAAGATATGAGTGACATTTCTTTTTACAAGAATTGCTGTGTATGGTCATAGTAGTTCTATACAGCATGCTCAATATGTTCATGTACATCAAATGTGTGATTGTAAATAATCTTCATGAGATTCACCCTTAATAAAATTCCCTTCGAGAAAAAAGTACCTTTTTAATAAAAAAATAGAATAGAATAGAATAGAATAGAATATATCTTTATTGTCATTGTACATTGTACAACGAAATTGCAAGCAAACTAATTCATAATAACACATAAAAACATAAGAACATGGTACTCAGATAAATAGATAGAAATACATAAAATACATAATTAATACAAAAATATATATTATATATATTATATGTATGTGTGGGAAAAAATCACAAGACTATTTCATCTCTGCAGGCCTGTTTCATGAGGGTTTCCTCAATCATCAGGAGATTTCATCAAAAATCTCCTGATGATTGAGGAAACCCTCATGATACAGGCCTGTAGAGATGAAATAGTCTTGTGATTTTTTCCCACACATACATATTACGCTCTACCACGGTATCGAGCACTATTTTTTTTGGATAATCCAATTAAGACATATATTATATATAGATATAACACAAAATACGAAAAAGCCTTTTACCCCAAAATGCATTACTCATTGAAAAACAACCCAAAAATGCTTCTTAAAAACCAAAAAATGGAGTTAAAATAATACCCTTATAACCCAAAAAATGCATTGCTCTTCATAAAAATAACTCCATAATTCAACCCAACACTCATAACTCATAAATTGGGTTATTTAAATAAGCCAGCATTTTTGTGTGTGTGCATACTCAGCATGTAACGTCATGACAACCAGCAGTGTCCTCTGCAGTGGACATTTGTCAGGGATTTTTCTAACGCCGACAAAATAAATGGACATAAAACATACGTCCACTGCAGAGGACACTCCCAGAGGAGTATTTGGGTTGAGAATTGGTGGTATAGTATGTCCCCTTCTTCACCGGGGAGTGTTTTTCAGCATTAAGACGGGTATGATAATGGGATTTTTTCCAAAAACCTCCACTTTGATGCTAGTTTTCAAGCATTTATATTTTCCATTTTCAGTATGACATAGCACCCCCCCCCCCCTTCCCGGTTGAGTGTGTTTTTTAGCGTCTAGATGGGTATGATACCACTATTGTTTTTAAAAGCTGTCCCAATTTGAGACCCGTTTTTCAAAAGTGCTTAACCATTAATGTTTTGAACATGACGTATTTGCACATGTGCACCGCCACCTTGGGTTTTAGCAGTGATTAGTCGGGTATGATCGTGTGACTATGACAAATGACCTCAGCACAAAAACAAATATCCACTGCTGAGTACACTGCTGGTTCTCAGGAGGATATTTGGGTTGAGACTTTATGGTAGAGTGTGTACCCTTCCTCGCAGAGAAGGATTTTTCAGTGTTTAGACAGGTATGATAATGTAATCATTTAAAAAAAAAAAAAAACTCCACTTTGATGCTAGTTATCAAACATTTATATATTCCATTTAACAATATGACAGTCACCACGCATGCTGATGTGCTCCGTTTTCCCAGTTGAGCATTTTTCAGCATCCAGACGGGTATGATACTTGTTTTTGGACCGTTTTCAAAAGTCTGCCTTGTGTTCAACCATTATTAGGTTTTAGCTGTGATTAGTCGGGTAGATTGTGTGACTCCGACACAATAAATCAACATAAAAACGTATGTCCCCTTCTTCGCCAGGGAGTGTTTTTCAGCATTAAGACGGGTATGATAATGGGATTTTTTCCAAAAACCTCCACTTTGATGCTAGTTTTCAAGCATTTATATGATACTTGTTTCTAGACCATTTTCAAAAGTCGGCCGTGTGTTCAACCATTATCAGTTTGTGCGTGTACCTTAGGTTTTAGCCGTGACTAGTCGGGTAGATTGTGTGACTCCGACACAATAAATCAACATAAAAACATATGTCCACTGTAGAGGACGCTCCCAGAAGAGTATTTGGGTTGAGAAATGGTGGTATAGTATGTCCCCTTCTTCACCGGGGAGTGTTTTTCAGCATTAAGACGGGTATGATAATGTTATTTTTTCCAAAAAACTCCACTTTGATGCTAGTTTTCAAGCATTTATATTTTCCATTTTCAGTATGATATAGCACACGCCCCCCCCCCCCCCCCCTGTCTTCCCGGTTGAGTGTGTTTTTCAGCGTCTAGATGGGTATGATACCGCTATTGTTTTTAAAAGCTGTCACAATTTGGGACCCGTTTTTCAAAAGTGCTTAGCCATTAATGATTTGAACATGACGTATTTGCACATGTGCACCGCCACCTTGGGTTTTAGCAGTGATTAGTCGGGTATGATCGTGTGACTATGACAAATGACCTCAGCACAAAAACAAATATCCACTGCTGAGTACACTGCTGGTTCTCAGGAGGATATTTGGGTTGAGACTTTATGGTAGAGTGTGTACCCTTCCTCGCAGAGAAGGATTTTTCAGTGTTTAGACAGGTATGATAATGTAATCATTTAAAAAAAAAAAAAAAAACTCCACTTTGATGCTAGTTATCAAACATTTATATATTCCATTTAACAATATGACAGTCACCACGCATGCTGATGTGCTCCGTTTTCCCAGTTGAGCATTTTTCAGCATCCAGACGGGTATGATACTTGTTTCTGGACCGTTTTCAAAAGTCTGCCTTGTGTTCAACCATTATTAGGTTTTAGCTGTGATTAGTCGGGTAGATTGTGTGACTCCGACACAATAAATCAACATAAAAACGTATGTCCCCTTCTTCGCCAGGGAGTGTTTTTCAGCATTAAGACGGGTATGATAATGGGATTTTTTCCAAAAACCTCCACTTTGATGCTAGTTTTCAAGCATTTATATGATACTTGTTTCTAGACCGTTTTCAAAAGTCGGCCGTGTGTTCAACCATTATCAGTTTGTGCGTGTACCTTAGGTTTTAGCCGTGACTAGTCGGGTAGATTGTGTGACTCCGACACAATAAATCAACATAAAAACATATGTCCACTGTAGAGGACGCTCCCAGAAGAGTATTTGGGTTGAGAAATGGTGGTATAGTATGTCCCCTTCTTCACCGGGGAGTGTTTTTCAGCATTAAGACGGGTATGATAATGTTATTTTTTCCAAAAAACTCCACTTTGATGCTAGTTTTCAAGCATTTATATTTTCCATTTTCAGTATGACATAGCACCCCCCCCCCCCCCCCCCCCCCGTCTTCTCGGTTGAGAGTGGTGTTTTTCAGCGTCTAGATGGGTATGATACCGCTATTGTTTTTAAAAGCTGTCACAATTTGGGACCCGTTTTCCAAAAGTGCTTAACCATTAATGTTTTGAACATGACGTATTAGCACATGTGCACCGCCACCTTGGGTTTTAGCAGTGATTAGTCGGGTATGATCGTGTGACTATGACAAATGACCTCAGCACAAAAACAAATATCCACTGCTGAGTACACTGCTGGTTCTCAGGAGGATATTTGGGTTGAGACTTTATGGTAGAGTGTGTACCCTTCCTCGCAGAGGAGGATTTTTCAGTGTTTAGACAGGTATGATAATGTAATCATTTAAAAAAAAAAAAAAAACTCCACTTTGATGCTAATTATCAAACATTTGTATATTCCATTTAACAATATGACAGTCACCACGCATGCAGATGTGCTCCGTTTTCCCAGTTGAGCATTTTTCAGCCTCCAGACGGGTATGATACTTGTTTCTAGACCGTTTTCAAAAGTCTGCCGTGTGTTCAACCATTATCAGTTTGTGCGTGTACCTTAGGTTTTAGCCGTGACTAGTCGGGTAGATTGTGTGACTCCGACACAATAAATCAACATAAAAACATATGTCCCCTTCTTCGCCGGGGAGTGTTTTTCAGCATTAAGACGGGTATGATAATGGGATTTTTTCCAAAAACCTCCACTTTGATGCTAGTTTTCAAGCATTTATATGATACTTGTTTCTAGACCGTTTTCAAAAGTCGGCCGTGTGTTCAACCATTATCAGTTTGTGCGTGTACCTTAGGTTTTAGCCGTGACTAGTCGGGTAGATTGTGTGACTCCGACACAATAAATCAACATAAAAACATATGTCCACTGTAGAGGACGCTCC
>NC_084737.1:3004353-3026853 GCF_033978785.1 Entelurus aequoreus
GCTAAAAGTAAAACATTACCAGCAAATTTACAAAAAATGTTTGTCATCACTTCTGAGAATGAAGAGCATAGAAGAAAAGGTCATTTCAATTCTTGACGAAATCTTGTTGCCTCAGTAGACTGGTTTTAAAATTTGCAACCCGGTTCACTCCCCTAGTATTTTGCATACTCCTCAGCATGTCTAGTTGTATAATGACGTTTCAAATTGTATTCCTTGTGCAACGCAACTTTCTCTGTATCAACTACAGAAAAGAGCTATAAGGATTATTCATAAAGTAGATTACTTAAAACACACTAACATATTATTTATTAATTCTGGTTTATTGAAACTACAGGAGCTAGTAAAGTTACAGACATTATGTGTCATGTTTAAGGCTAAAAGTAAAACATTACCAGCAAATTTACAAAAAATGTTTGTCATCACTTCTGAGAATGAAGAGCATAGAAGAAAAGGTCATTTCAAACATCAGTATTCAAGGACAACTTTAAAACAAATGTGTATATCAGTGGTGGGGGTTAAACTATGGAATTCTCTTTACAAGAGATAAAAGATTGTAAAAATATATTCCAATTGAAAAAATATATAAGGACAGAACAATGAGATCATATGGACAGCCATAACTGTTTACATTTTGCTTTATATTTATTATTTTACTTATTTTTTGCCTAGTTTTGTATTTGTTTTGTATCATCCTGTGAGGTGTATACTACTTATTTTGGTTTTTTTGTTCGTTTTGTACATCATGAAGTTTTGCACTTCTTGTGTTTTTTTTGTTTGTTTTCGTTATATTTGGATGTAATTGTTTGTTTATATGATATCATTAAGTAAGACTACGTACTATGTTGAAGGGGGCAGAAAAATATAAGATTTTTCTTCATCCTGCTCCTTCTCAGGCATTGGTGTGTAAATGTATAATTTAAAAATTAAGGTATAATTGTCTATCGATCAAAGATGCACATCAATGAAGGAGATAAATAAAAATGAAATGAAATGAAATAAGACACGTCGGGGTGCCCCTGTGAAAGAAATATTGCATCAAAAATCGTCTCTGTCTGGAGCCAACGGGAGGAGGGTGGGGGGTGGAGTTTACAGTTACGGTAGCACAATTAGCCCCGAACGGGTTAACATCACCACGTCTGTATCAGCGCTGGGGTCCAGTGCACCACACTTTTGTATTGTCGCTCGCTCCTTCGGCGGAGTGCTCGTCTTCCCCGCCCGGACTGTTTACAACGGGGGCGGGAGCGAGCAGGCGGGCGAGGGAGGGAGGCAGGGAGGGAGGAAGGAAGAGCGTGTGTCATAGAAAAGCGGCAAAATGTTTCTCTGCTTGCATTACGCAAGTGACATCAATGCATACTTGCCAACCTTGAGACCTCCGAATTCGGGAGATGGGGGGGGTTGAGTTGGGCGGGGTTAGGGGTAGCGGGGGTGTTTTTGTAGCCCGGAAGAGTTAGGGCTGCAAAGGATTCTGGGTATTTGTTCTGTTGTGTTTATGTTGTGTTTAGGTGCGGATGTTCTCCCGAAATGTGTTTGTCATTCTTGTTTGGTGTGGGTTCACAGTGTGGCGCATATCTGTAACAGTGTTAAAATATAAATAAAATAAAATATGACCACCCTCAGTGTGAAATGTATGGCTGTTCCTCAAGTATGTCTTGCAAAAACCTGCGTGTGTCTCTAGAAGCCTCATACAACATGTGTCTGGGCTGGCACGCTGTTAGTATGGAGAAAAAGATGATGCGGTGACAGATTCTAGAGGACACTGATGACAGTGCCATCACGGCACGCCCTCGATATTGTCGAGAGCCTCATACCACAACGTGATTGGTAGATTTCTTCAGCTCCGCACACAACGCTGTCAAGCGCCATTCATTTAAAACTCGCGGGCCGCACTAACATTAAACTTTCATATTAAGGTGGGGGCCGCAAAATAACGTCTCCCGGGCCACAATTGGCCCGCGGGCCGCGTGTTTGAGACCCCTGACTTAAACTAAGAAGAATAAAGACAAAATCATCACGGGGTATGACTCCAGGGAACGGTCATGACAGAAAATTGTTTTTTTGCAAAATGGGTCCCCTTTAAGTCGTAAAATTAATGTAAAAAACAACTGATATTTTCACAGTGGAGTTCCCTAGGACATGTTCTGAGACCTTTATGCTTGCTTTACTTAAATATATAATGTATTTATATTATTCACATGTAAATAATGATGTTTAATAGACTGTATTTATATTATTCACATGTGAATAATGCTGTATAATAGACTGTATTTATATTATTCACATGTGAATAATGCTGTATAATAGACTATTTATGTTATTCACATGTGAATAATGATGTTTAATAGACTGTATTTATATTATTCACATGTGAATAATGCTGTATAATAGACTGTATTTATATTATTCACATGTAAATAATGCTATATAATAGACTGTATTTATATTATTCACATGTGAATAATGCTGTATAATAGACTGTATTTATATTATTCACATGTGAATAATGCTGTATAATAGACTGTATTTATATCATTCACATGTGAATAATGCTGTTTAATAGACTGTATTTATATTATATATTATATGTATATAATATATAATATAATATATTTATATAAATATAAATACAGTCTATTATACAGTATTATTCACATATTCACATGTGAATAATGCTGTATAATAGACTGTATTATATTATTCACATGTAAATAATGCTGTATAATAGACTGTATTTATATCACTCACATGTGAATAATGCTGTATAATAGACTGTATTTATATTATTCACATGTGAATAATGATGTTTAATAGACTGTATTTATATTATTCACATGTGAATAATGCTGTATAATAGACTGTATTTATATTATTCACATGTAAATAATGCTATATAATAGACTGTATTTATATTATTCACATGTGAATAATGCTGTATAATAGACTGTATTTATATTATTCACATGTGAATAATGCTGTATAATAGACTGTATTTATATTATTCACATGTGAATAATGCTGTTTAATAGACTGTATTTATATTATTCACATGTGAATAATACTGTATAATAGACTGTATTTATATTATTCACATGTGAATAATGCTGTATAATAGACTGTATTTATATTATTCACATGTGAATAATGCTGTATAATAGACTGTATTTATATTATTCACATGTGAATAATGCTGTATATTAGACTGTATTTATATTATTCACATGTGAATAATGCTGTATAATAGACTGTATTTATATTATTCACATGTGAATAATGCTGTATAATAGACTGTATTTATATTATTGACATGTTAATAATGCTGTATAATAGACTGTATTTATATTATTCACATGTGAATAATGCTGTATAATAGACTGTATTTATATTATTCACATGTGAATAATGCTGTATAATAGACTGTATTTATATTATTCACATGTGAATAATGCTGTATAATAGACTGTATTTATAATATTCACATGTAAATAATGCTATATAATAGACTGTATTTATATTATTCACATGTGAATAATACTGTATAATAGACTGTATTTATATTATTCACATGTGAATAATGCTGTATAATAGACTGTATTTATATTATTCACATGTAAATAATGCTGTATAATAGACTGTATTTATATCACTCACATGTGAATAATGCTGTATAATAGACTGTATTTATATTATTCACATGTGAATAATGATGTTTAATAGACTGTATTTATATTATTCACATGTGAATAATGCTGTATAATAGACTGTATTTATATTATTCACATGTAAATAATGCTATATAATAGACTGTATTTATATTATTCACATGTGAATAATGCTGTATAATAGACTGTATTTATATTATTCACATGTGAATAATGCTGTATAATAGACTGTATTTATATTATTCACATGTGAATAATGCTGTTTAATAGACTGTATTTATATTATTCACATGTGAATAATACTGTATAATAGACTGTATTTATATTATTCACATGTGAATAATGCTGTATAATAGACTGTATTTATATTATTCACATGTAAATAATGCTGTATAATAGACTGTATTTATATCACTCACATGTGAATAATGCTGTATAATAGACTGTATTTATATTATTCACATGTGAATAATGATGTTTAATAGACTGTATTTATATTATTCACATGTGAATAATGCTGTATAATAGACTGTATTTATATTATTCACATGTAAATAATGCTATATAATAGACTGTATTTATATTATTCACATGTGAATAATACTGTATAATAGACTGTATTTATATTATTCACATGTGAATAATGCTGTATAATAGACTGTATTTATATTATTCACATGTAAATAATGCTGTATAATAGACTGTATTTATATCACTCACATGTGAATAATGCTGTTTAATAGACTGTATTTATATTATTCACATGTGAATAATGCTGTATAATAGACTGTATTTATATTATTCACATGTAAATAATGCTATATAATAGACTGTATTTATATTATTCACATGTGAATAATGCTGTATAATAGACTGTATTTATATTATTCACATGTAAATAATGCTGTATAATAGACTGTATTTATATCACTCACATGTGAATAATGCTGTTTAATAGACTGTATTTATATTATTCACATGTGAATAATGCTGTATAATAGACTGTATTTATATTATTCACATGTAAATAATGCTATATAATAGACTGTATTTATATTATTCACATGTGAATAACGCTGTATAATAGACTGTATTTATATTATTCACATGTGAATAATGATGTTTAATAGACTGTATTTATATTATTCACATGTGAATAATGCTGTATAATAGACTGTATTTATATTATTCACATGTAAATAATGCTATATAATAGACTGTATTTATATTATTCACATGTGAATAATGCTGTATAATAGACTGTATTTATATTATTCACATGTAAATAATGCTGTATAATAGACTGTATTTATATTATTCACATGTGAATAATGCTGTATAATAGACTGTATTTATATTATTCACATGTAAATAATGCTGTATAATAGACTGTATTTATATTATTCACATGTGAATAATGCTGTATAATAGACTGTATTTATATTATTCACATGTGAATAATGCTGTATAATAGACTGTATTTATATTATTCCCATGTGAATAATGCTGTTTAATAGACTGTATTTATATTATTCACATGTGAATAATGCTGTATAATAGACTGTATTTATATTATTCACATGTGAATAATGATGTTTAATAGACTGTATTTATATTATTCACATGTGAATAATGCTGTATAATAGACTGTATTTATATTATTCACATGTAAATAATGCTATATAATAGACTGTATTTATATTATTCACATGTGAATAATGCTGTATAATAGACTGTATTTATATTATTCACATGTGAATAATGCTGTATAATAGACTGTATTTATATTATTCACATGTGAATAATGCTGTATAATAGACTGTATTTATATTATTCACATGTGAATAATACTGTATAATAGACTGTATTTATATTATTCACATGTGAATAATGCTGTATAATAGACTGTATTTATATTATTCACATGTGAATAATGCTGTATAATAGACTGTATTTATATTATTCACATGTGAATAATGCTGTATATTAGACTGTATTTATATTATTCACATGTGAATAATGCTGTATAATAGACTGTATTTATATTATTCACATGTGAATAATGCTGTATAATAGACTGTATTTATATTATTGACATGTGAATAATGCTGTATAATAGACTGTATTTATATTATTCACATGTGAATAATGCAGTATGAAAGACTGTATTTATATTATTCACACTGTTATGTGCAGTAGTGTGCAATCACTGTTATGTGCACCAGTGTGCAATTACTGTTATGTGCACCAGTGTGCAATCACTGTTATGTGCAGTAGTGTGCAATCACTGTTATGTGCACTAGTGTGCAATCACTGTTATGTGCACCAGTGTGCAATCACTGTTATGTGCACTAGTGTGCAATCACTGTTATGTGCACCAGTGTGCAATCACTGTTATGTGCACCAGTGTGCAATCACTGTTATGTGCACTAGTGTGCAATCACTGTTATGTGCACTAGTGTGCAATCACTGTTATGTGCACTAGTGTGCAATCACTGTTATGTGCACTAGTGTGCAATCACTGTTATGTGCACTAGTGTGCAATCACTGTTATGTGCACTAGTGTGCAATCACTGTTATGTGCACTAGTGTGCAATCACTGTTATGTGCACTAGTGTGCAATCACTGTTATGTGCACTAGTGTGCAATCACTGTTATATGCACTAGTGTGCAATCACTGTTATGTGCAATAGTGTGCAATCACTAGTGTGCTGGACCAAGTGGCTGGGGAGAGGGAAGTCTGGGCTTCTCTGCTTAGGCTGCTTCCCCCGCGACCCCACCTCAGATAAGCGGAAGAAGATGGATGTTTACAACATTAATAATATATACATACTTGTGAAAAACGAGTTGGAATTTCACAAGAAAAACTTAGAATTGTGGCGGTACTATAATAAAAGTCGTCACTTTACTCAACGCAAGTCAACATTTTACAAAGAAAAATGAACATTTGTGCAATATTATGATACAAGTTGGAATTTTACTCAATAACTATTATACTATAATAAAATTTTGCCAATATTATAATAATAATCGGAATTTTACTTGGCAAAATGATGACAAAAGTCATAGTTTTACTCAAAAAAGGTCACTATTTTACAAGAACAACCAAAAAAAATTGGCAATATTGTCATACAAGTCAGAATTTTACACAACAAATGTCACCATTTTGCGTTAAAAAGTATTAATTTTACATTTAAAAAAGTACTAATTTTCCGAGAAAATATTGCAATATTACAGAAACAGAAATAATATAAGAAATTGTTCCCAATTTTATAAGAAAAAAGGCGACACATTGTGAGAAAAAGACTGCTTTTAGTTAATTTTGTTGTTAAATTGTTAGTAATTAGTTTTTAATGTCAATGATTTAGGTGGGGGACATCAGGTTGATGCATCTTCACACCATAAATCTATGGTTTCACGCGTGGATGAGACAATTAAGGAGTTCTTCTATAGTTGGGACATGTCATCATTACAATATCGTGACAATGCAGCTTTCTGAAACATACCCAAAGTTGTTTAAAGTATTTTCACCATTCTATGTAGCCATCTTACAACCACAACAATAACAACATATTGAGAATTAAAAGCGTGCATCTCTACATATCTAAATGCAGATGTTTGTACACTTTATCCAATTATCTCCTAGAACTGTTGATTGTCTGCTGCCATCTAGCGGTCAAAGTTCGCTATCACAAGATGAGTCACATTTTTTTCGCCAAAACTTACCTTCTACTTACGAGTGTTTTACGTCGTAAACATCGGACTTTTATCGTGTTGAATGATTTATAGTGATGCATGTTGTCAACATTCTATTTGTATTCATGTTTAATAGTTTTACGTGGACAGAAAACACATTTTTAGCTCGGTAAACCCACGCTGAGAATATGCAGGAAGTGACGACATCAACGAAATACTTCAATATTCTGTAGTTTCAACGTTTTCCCCGTTAATGTTGCAATTTGCTTAGATGTATGTTTTTGTTGGAACAAAGTAAACTAAATTTTAAAAAAAGTTTAAAAAAAAAAAGATTACCTCCTGTCGAATACCGGAAGTGGTCATGTTTGCACACTTTATCCAATTATCTCCAAGAACTGTTGCTTGTCTGCTGCCATCTAGCGGTCAAAGTTCGCTATCACAAGATGAGTCACATTTTTTTCGCCAAAACTTACCTTCTACTTACGAGTGTTTTACGTCGTAAACATCGGACTTTTATCGTGTTGAATGATTTATAGTGATGCATGTTGTCAACATTCTATTTGTATTCATGTTTAATAGTTTTACGTAGTTTTAGCTCGGTAAACCCAAACTAAGAATATGCAGGAAGTGACGACATCAACGAAATACGTAAATATTCTGTAGTTTCAACGTTTTCCCCGTTAATGTTGCAATTTGCTTAGATTTATGTTTTTGTTGGAACAAAGTAAACTAAATTTAAAAAAAGTTTTAAAAAAAAAAATGATTACCTCCTGTCGAATACCGGAAGTGGTCATGTTTGCTTTCTTCCAATGCGGAAGTGTAGTGGTGTGATTAAAAAGGAAGAAATGTTAGCGTTAACATTGTTGAAATAAAATCAGTTCTTCATTGTCAATACAAATAAATAATAAAGAGTATGATTGCTGTTTTCTTCTGTGAATGTGTTTATAACCGGTTTAACATCGTTCTTTGGCATAGCTCGCATGGTACTTACAATATTGTTAAAAATATCCTCTAAGTATCATCTAGGTGATTTTTTCTGGAATTGTAATTGTACTCCTGACAAATGATACAAAAATAGCCGATGACGCTGTTAGTTAGTTTATAAAAAGTCAAGTTAAACGCCGGTGAAGGCATCTCCTGGTCCCATGGTGTAATGGTTAGCACTCTGGACTTTGAATCCAGCGATCCGAGTTCAAATCTCGGTGGGACCTCACCTTTTAAACCTCACTGCTGTTGGAGTTGTAATATCACATTTATATAATAACCACAGCAATACATAACAATACATTTATATAACCACAGCAATACATAACAATACATTTATATAACCACAGCAATACATACCGAACAATCTTACCCACATGTTTTAAAGGAATGAAATGACATTGTTTTATTGAAACGGGAATAGCAGATCCATTCTATGTGTCATACTTGATCATTTCGCGATATTGCCATATTTTTGCTGAAAGGATTTAGTAGAGAACATCGACGATAAAGTTCGCAACTTTTGGTCGCTGATAAAAAAAAAGCCTTGCCTGTACCGGAAGTAGCGTGACGTCACATTTCCCCATTGTTTACACCAGCAGCGAGAGAGATTCGGACAGAGAAAGCGACGATTACCCCATTACTTTGAGCCAGGATGAAAGATTCGTGGATGAGGAACGTGACAGTGAAGGACTAGAGTGCAGTGCAGGACGTATCTTTTTCCGCTCTGACCGTAACTTAGGTACAAGCTGGCTCATTGGATTCCACACTTTCTCCTTTTTCTATTGTGGATCACGGATTTGTATTTTAAACCACCTGGGATACTATATCCTCTTGAAAATGAGAGTCGAGAACGCGAAATGGACATTCACAGTGACTTTTATCTCCACGACAATACATCGGCGAAACACTTTAGCTACTGAGCTAACGTGATAGCATCGTGCTTAAATGCAGATAGAAACAAAAGAAATAAACCCCTGACTGGAAGGATAGACAGAAGATCAACAATACTATTAAACCATGGACATGTAAATACACGGTTAATGCTTTCCAGGCTGGCGAAGCTTAACAATGCTGTTGCTAACGACGCCATTGAAGCTAACTTAGCAACGGGACCTCACAGAGCTATGCTAAAAACATTAGCGCTCCACCTATGCCAGCCAGCCCTCATCTGCTCATCAACACCCGTGCTCACCTGCGTTCCAGCGATCCGCAGAAGGACGAAGGACTTCACCCGATGCGTTTGGCGGCCCGGAGACGTAGGAAGTCAAGGTGAAGTCGGCGGCTAGCACGGCTAGCGCGGCTAGCGCTCCAACAAAGTCCTCCTGGTTGTGTTGCTGTAGTCCGCTGCTAATACACTGATCCCACCTACAACTTTCTTCTTTGCAGCCTTCATTGTTCATTAAACAAATTGCAAAAGATGTCCAGAATACTGTGGAATTATGAAATGAAAACAGAGCTTTTTGTATAGGATTCTACGGGGTACCATAACTTCCGTTACTCGGACTTCGTCACGCGCATACGTCATCATACCGCGACGTTTCAGCCGGATATTTCCCGGGAATTTTAAAATGTCACTTTATAAGTTAACCCGGCCGTATTGGCATGTGTTGCAATGTTAAGATGTCATCATTGATATATAAACTATCAGACTGCGTGGTCGCTAGTAGTGGCTTTCAGTAGGCCTTTAATATGACGGACATTTATGCTGCACACATTTACACAGACCAGAGTTTTTCAACCACGTGAGATATTGTCTGCTACACTGCAAAAAGTCAGTTTTCAATTATTTTATTATATAAAAATTATTGGAGGTCTCAAGGTTGGCAAGTATGCACTAGGTGTGGTGAAATTTGTCCTCTGCATTTGACCCATCCCCTTGTTCACCCCCTGGGAAGTGAGGGGAGCAGTGAGCAGCAGCGGTGGCCACGCCCGGGAATCATTTTTGGTGATTTAACCCCCAATTCCAAGCCTTGATGCTGAGTGCCAAGCAGGGAAGTAATCGCTCCCATTTTTATAGTCTTTGGTATGATCTCGGCCGGGGTTTTGAACTCACGACCTACCCATCTCAGGGCGGGCACTCTAACCACTAGGCCACTGAGTAGGTTTTCACAGGCTTCCACCAGGTTTTTACAACCTCCGGATTTTTTTTTTAATGAAAAAAATGTGCCTTGGCTCAAAAAAGGTTGAAAAACGCTGACATAGACAATATTAGAAATACCGTAATTTCCGGACTATAAGCCGCTACTTTTTCCCCTCGTTCTGGTCCCTGCGGCTTATACAAGGGTGCGGCTTATATACGGCCTGTTCTTCTCCGACACCGACGAAGAGGATTTCGGTGGTTTTAGTACGCAGGAGGAAGACGATGACACAATGATTAAAGACTGACTTTTCATATACCGGTAGGCTGGTTATTTTGATAACGTACAGGCGAGCACTTTGTATTACTTTGCAGCGTTGTATTATTTGTACTCTGCACGAATGCTGTTCGCCATGTCAAAGATGTGAAAGTTTGATTGAATGATTGAAAGATTTATTGTTAATAAATGGGACGCTTTGCGTTCCCAAACAGTCATCTCTGTCCCGACAATCCCCTCCGTGGTAGCAGGAACCCCTATATACTACGCTAATTACACATCAAAACCCTGCGGCTTATAGTTGGGTGCGGCTTATATGGAGCAATCTGTATTTTCCCCTAAATTTAGCTGGTGCGGCTTATAGTCAGGTGCGGCTTATATATGGAGCAATCTGTATTTTCCCCTAAATTTAGCTGGTGCGGCTTATAGTCAGGTGCGGCTTATATGTGGAGCAATCTGTATTTTCCCCTAAATTTAGCTGGTGCGGCTTATAGTCCGGAAATTACGGTACATACATCTCCATTTTCAGGACATTTAAATCCCACACCATCGAGGCCCACATTGAAAATAGTGTTTCTACTTCCAAAATATGCACAATAAATAATACACAGTGAGCTTTCCAATCTACAACTTGTGGGTTTTTTTAATTTTTATTATTGGAATGTCAAATTGAGAAGTGCACTTTCAGTGGGAGAGACGAAACATTCCCGAAGGAGCCCATGTTGATTGTGAAATGGACGACTATCTGGAAAAGCATCTTTATTAGCATCATTCCTCAAATAGCAGCCTACGCTCTGCTTCCAGTCCATCTATGCGTTATTCCACTTGAATAAATAAATAGCGAATGAACCCCTGAGGAAGAAAACAAACAAACCACGGGTGGTACAAACTGCCCACAGAGCAGACATGGCACCTGTAAAGCTGACGTTTAACGTTGGGGCTTGAAAGGATCGAAGCCTGCTTATTGACACACAAAGAAAAACCTTCCCAATGAAGAGGCGTTCTACTGAAGTTGAGTAAATAATTCATCATGAAACAGGACAAAAAGTGCTTCCACAGTAAAAGCTGCTCCACATTTCATCACAATGTGATATATTGTAATATGTATTCTGTCATAGCCATGTACAAACTTCATCATAATTACTAGGGATGTCCGATAATGGCTTTTTGCCGATATCCAATATGCTGATATTGTCCAACTCTTTAATTACTGATACCGATATCAACCGATACCGATATCAACCGATATATACAGTGGTGGAATTAACACATTATTATGCCTAATTTGGACAACCAGGTATGGTGAAGATAAGGTACTTTTTAAAAAAATGAATCAAATAAAATAAGATAAATAAATTAAAAACATTTTCTTGAATAAAAAAGAAAGTACAACAATATAAAAACAGTTACATAGAAACTAGTAATGAATGAAAATTTGTAAAATGAAGTGTTAAAGGTTAGTACTATTAGTGGAGCAGCAGCACGCACAATCATGTGTGCTTACGGACTGTATCCCTTGCAGACTGTATTGATATATATTGATATATAATGTAGGAAGCAGAATATTAATAACAGAAAGAAACAACCCTTTTGTGTGAATGAGTGTAAATGGGGGAGGGAGGTTTTTTGGGTTGGTGCACTAATTGTAAGTGTATCTTGTGTTTTTTATGTGGATTTAATAAAAAAAACAAAAAAAAACGATACTGATAATAAAAAAAACGATACCGATAATTTCCGATATTACATTTTAACGCATTTATCGGCCGATAATATCGGCAGACCGATATATCTCTAATAATGACAATATATCCATATTAACTTGCACGTGTGTACCAACTGTGCTTAATCAGGCTTTTATTTCTTTTGGTTTGCCGTCTATCTATTTGCACGACAGGATCTATTTTACTACATATCCTATTTTAATCTCAATCTAGTCATATTCATTTACAGGATCTATTTTACTATGTATTCTATTCTATTCTCAATCTAGTCATATTCATTTACAGCAGGGGTGTCCAAACTTTTTCCACTGAGGGCCGCACACTGAAAAATCAAAGCAAGCGAAGGCCATTTATTTTAAAAAGCAATATAATATATGTATAAAAAAGATACATTCAGGCCTCCACTCAGGCTTGATCCTGGGTTTTTTGACCAAAGGGTTTTGGTCTAAAAAATATAAAAAATGTGTCTTTATTCAGTATTATTATTTTTATTAGTATTCAAGTTTTAAATGTCTAGACCAGGGGTCACCAACGCGGTGCCCGCGGGCACCAGGTCGCCCGTAAGGACCAGATGAGTAGCCCGCTGGCCTGTTCTAAAAATAGCTCAAATAGCAGCACTTACCAGTGAGCTGCCTCTATTTTTTACATTTTATTTATTTACTAGCAAGCTTGTCTCACTTTGCCCGACATTTTTAATTCTAAGAGAGACAAAACTCAAATAGAATTTGAAAATCCAGGAAATATTTTAAAGACTTGGTCTTCACTTGTTTAAATAAATTCATACATTTTTTTACTTTGCTTCTTATAACTTTCAGAAAGACAATTTTAGAGAAAAAATGCAAACTTAAAAATGATTTTAGGATTTTTAAACACATATACCTTTTTACCTTTTAAATTCCTTCCTCTTCTTTCCTGACAATTTAAATAAATGTTGAAGTAAATTTATTGTTTTTATTTTAAAGAATAATAAATAAATTGTAATTTAATTCTTCATTTTAGCTTCTGTTTTTTCAACGAAGAATATTTGTGAAATATTTCTTCAAACTTATTATGATTAAAATTCAAAAAAATTATTCTGTCAAATCTAGAAAATCTGTAGAATCAAATTTAAATCTTATTTCAAAGTCTTTTGAATTTCTTTTAAAATTTTTGTTCTGGAAAATCTAGAAGAAATAATGATTTGTCTTTGTTAGAAATATAGCTTGGTCCAATTTGTTATATATTCTAACAAAGTGCAGATTGGATTTTAACCTATTTAAAACATGTCATCAAAATTCTAAAATTAATCTTTATCAGGAAAAATTACTAATGATGTTCCATAAATTATTTTTTAAATTTTTTCAAAAAGATTCGAATTAGCTAGTTTTTCTCTTCTTTTTTTTCGGTTGAATTTTGAATTTTAAAGAGTCGAAATTGAAGATAAACTATGTTTCAAAATGTAATTGTCATTTTTTCTGTGTTTTCTCCTCTTTTAAACCGTTCAATTAAGTGTAAATATCATTAATTATTAATAATAACATAGAGTTAAAGGTAAATTGAGCAAATTGGCACAGGACCATTGTCCTTTAAGGACCCTATTGAATTTGTAAGGTTTTATTATTTCTTTCTTTATTCTTCCGCACCGTTGCGCACTACTTTGCCCCCCTTAACATGCTTCAAAACTCACCAAATTTGACACACACATAGAAAAACTGTGACAGCACACTTTAGTAAAAAAAAAAAAAACCCCAAAAATCAAAACTGCGCTCTAGCGCCCCCTAGGAAGTAAACTGCCTCTAACTCCCACTAGGAATGTCGTAGAGACATGAAACAAAAACCTCTATGTAGGTCTCACTTATACCTACGTTTCATTAATTAATTTCTTCGGGCAAAAACCAACAGGAACTTGGCAATTTCCCCTTCAACACAAAAAATGACTAAAAACACTCATTTTTGCCTCTTTGACCTCTAATTTGACCCTCTTAAAATACTTCAAAACTCACCAAACTTCTCACACACATCGGGACTGGTGGAAATTGCGATCTAAAAAAAAAAAAAACCGAACCCCAAAACTCAAAATTGCGCTCTAGAGCAATTTTTGAATAAAACAGAGAAAAAAAATGCTCCTCAGAGGAAAACTCAGACAAAACTGCTTGTAACTTCCGGTAGGAACATCTTAGAGACATGAAACAAATACCTCTATGTAGGTCTCACCTAGACCTGCATTTCTTAGATTGAAATCCTTCAGCAAAAATCAACAGGAAGTTTGATATCCCCACTTCAAAACACTTTTTTTTTAAAAAGCGGTCACCAAACTTCAAACATTATCTCCTCTGAGCGGGTTTGTCGGTCTGGCTTCAAACTACTACAGGAGAGAGATTGAACCCTTGTGATTAAAAGTTGACGAAAGCGTTTTAATAAGTGCTACCGTTTTGATTTTACGAGCCTTCAAAGAAAAGAACCACTGTGCCGCAGCACCTAGGAAAAAAACACAGACAAAACTTCCTCTAACTCCCAGTACGAATATCGTAGAGACATGCAACAAAAACCTCTATGTAGGTCTCACTCAGGACTACCACTGGACAAAAGTATTGGGACACCTAGGACTAGCACCTGCCAAAATGCGGACCCGACCAACGCTGCTTGCAGCTTTAATTAGGGTCCTTTGTAGCTGTATAAAGGACTCCCCCAGGGAGTCCTTTATACAGGTACAAAGGAACCTATTGAAATTGTAAGGTTGATTATTATTCCGCAGCTTTGCGCACTACTTTGCCCCCCTTAACATGCTTCAAAACTCACCAAATTTTATACACACATAGAAAAACTGGGACAGCACACTTTAGTAAAAAAAAAAACAAACCCCAAAAATAAAAATCGCGCTCTAGCGCCCCCTAGGAAAAAAAACAAAAACAAACTGCCTGTAACTCCCACTAGGAGGGTCGTAGAGACATGAAACAAAAACCTGTATGTAGGTCTCACTTAGACCTACAATTCATAATTTCACATCCTCGGGCAAAAACCAACAGGAAGTTGGCAATTTCCCCTTCAACACACAAAAATGACTAAAAACACAAATTTTTGCCTCTTTGAGCTGTAATTTGACCCCCTTAAAATACTTCAAAACTCACCAAAATTTTTGCGATCTAAAAAAAACCTGAACCCCAAAACTCAAAATTGCGCTCTAGCGCAATTTTTTAATAAAACAGAGTCAAAACTGCTTCTCAGAGGAAAACCCAGACAAAACTGCTTGTAACTTCCGGTAGGAACGTCTTAGAGACATGAAACAAATACCTCTATGTAGGTCTCGCCTAGACCTACATTTCATAGATTGACATCCTTTACCAAAAATCAACAGGAAGTTTGCTATTCCTCCTTCAAAACAAAATTTTTGTTCAAACCGGTCACCAAACATCAAACATTATCTCCTCTGAGCACGTTTGTCGTTTCGGCTTCAAACTGCTACAGGAGAGAGATTGAACCCTTCTGATTAAAAGTTGACGACGGCGTTTTGCTACGTGCTACGGTTTTGATTTTACGAGCCTTCAAAGACCCGCAGCACTGATGCTGCACCGGTGCCAAAAATGACAACGGAAAATGCAATTTCTTCTTTTTTGTCCTCCAAATTCTACACACAATACCCTATAATGACAATGTGAACTCAGACACAACTTCCTCTAACTCCCAGTACGAATATCGTAGAGACACGAAACAAAAACCTCTATGTAGGTCTCACTCAGGACTACCACTGGACAAAAGTATTGGACACCTAGGACTAGCACCTGCCAAAAGGCGGACCCGACCAACGCTGCTTGCAGCTTTAATTATTATTTGAAACTGGATTTTGCGTGTCACTATAAAGTTATATAAGCCTTGCTTGTTCAATATTCAATGCAAAACTTGTTTGGGTTCCTATCAAAAAGGTTAATTTGTTCAACCTTCGCCCGCGGCTTTGTTCACTTTTACATTTTGGCCCAGTCTGTATTTGAGTTTGACACCCCTGCTTTAGAGGGTATTGTACTTGGGAACAAAGTTTTTTCTCAGGTGAAAAAAAAAAGTTTGAGAGTCCATTTACATCATATTCTATTTACATGATTATGTACATACTAGTATTCTTGTTAGGCTAAGTCTACCGCATCTTGTGCCATCTCATGTGTCTCGAGTGTGCTACCACAATAAAGGCCCTTGATGATCAAATTATAGATATATTTGCAGAAAACTGCAAAAAAAAAGTGTTGTAATATTATTATAAAAATGCATTTGTACGAGGAAAAGTTTCCACCTGATAAAACGTCTTAGCCCTATTGCCTGGCAGCCTCTGCAGTTGAGTAAGGACACTATATGAGGAATTACAGTGAGTGATCATTTATGTACAAAACCTCAGTGACGCACATGATGCATTTCTTACAGTGGCGCCTCTAAAAATATGCAATACGGGGGTTATTTGAGGGGGAAAAGGGTGTCGGGGGTCTCATCTGTGTCGCACGCCGCGCTGCCTCCAGACAGGAAGCGAGCGTTCTCGCCGGCTTTCCAGTGAGCGTCGGGCTGCTCTGCGTTCACGGCGACGCGGCTGGTCTCCGTGATGGAGGAATTGTTGTGGTAGCTGAAGTGGCTGTTGGTGTTGACGGGGGTGTCGCCCCAGCCGGTCTTTCCCCAGGCCGACTTCCACTGGGACCATTTCCTCTTCACCGCCGTCTGGGCCTGGCGGGGACAAAATAGAGAGGGGGGGCGTTAGGGGCCGCACGGGGGACTGCTCATTGTTTCCACACCGACCCCCGTCCGAAACTGTCAAAATCGGTGTACCTAATTAAGTGGTGGATGAGTGCCTAACATACCTCACCATTGCAGAAACAGAATATAATTGCCACCATCAGTCCCTGTAAAGCAAATTTAAAAAAGTTTGCATGTGTAGGATCTTTGTATGCACCATGAACGTCATTAGGGACGTTGTTCAAAACCCAGTTTTTGTCCCCGGCACTTTTTAATACATCAAAATAATATAATGCTCTTAAATGAAGGCAAGTCAAACACTCGTGCCAGGCGGAACACCTGAAGTAGAGTAGAGTGAATAATGGTGATGCACAAATGGATTGTGGGCTGGAGTCCTGTCTCTATCAGAAAAATGATTTAAATTGTGGCTATTTGCTTTATTGTTAATCGAATTAAACTTTATTGATCCACAAGGGAGATTGTTCCAGAAGTGGGTCAAATTGAGTCCATGATTAAAGTCACCCGAAATGAGAACGAGGGCATCGGGGTGTTTGGCCCGTTGCCTAGCAACAGCGGCATGATAATGTAAATGTAAATAAAGGTAAATAATGTATTCATTTTGCAATCAAAATTAATACATTATTTACCCGGTATTCCTAATAATAGTCGCAATTTTTGACCTCGGGGCCCAACTTTTCCGCCAAACAGGGGCCAGGGGCCCACTCCAATATTAACACCGAATTAGTAATCTGACTCTTGATTTTAATTGTATTCAATAATTATTCATAACCTACTTACAACTTACAACTAGGGATGTCCAATAATGGCTTTTTGCCGATATCCGATATGCCGATATTGTCCAACTCTTTAATTACCGATACCGATATCAAGCGATATATACAGTCGTGGAATTAACACATTATTATGCCTAATTTGGACAACCAGGTATGGTGAAGATAAGGTACTTTTTAAAAAAATGAATCAAATAAAATAAGATGAATAAATTAAAAACATTTTCTTGAATAAAAAAGAAAGTAAAACAATATAAAAACAGTTACATAGAAACTAGTAATTAATGAAAATGAGTCAAATGAAGTGTTAAAGGTTAGTACTATTAGTGGAGCAGCAGCACGCACAATCATGTGTGCTTACGGACTGTATCCCTTGCAGACTGTATTGATATATATTGATATATAATGTAGGAAGCAGAATATTAATAACAGAAAGAAACAACCCTTTTGTGTGAATGAGTGTAAATGGGGTGGGTTGGTGCACTAATTGTAAGTGTATCTTGTGTTTTTTATGTGGATTTAATAAATAATAATTAAAAAAAACAACAACAAAAAAAAACGATACTGATAATTAAAAAAACGATACCGATAATTTCCGATATTACATTTTAACGCATTTATCGGCCGATAATGTCGGCAGACCGATATTATCGGACATCTCTACTTACAACCGTGTCAAATTCTATACAAGCATGTTTTAATCACAAAGACTATTGAACACATAAACTTCAGGCTTAGGTCAGGCTGATTAGAAAATGAAGTGCTAGTCCAACATGCTGCATAGGAAGGGACTCCTGCAAACTGATGACAAATATATTTACATACGATTACGCAGTGATAAATACATTTAATAATAATCATAATGTAGCTTTTTCTTAAATAAACTGTCAATAACATTTAAGTGCAAATGAAAATACATCATCACCGCTTAAGTCATATTTTTGGCGCACAAGAAACTTTTCTAAGACTTTAGTTTCAGATATTTTCTGTTTCTTTTAGATCGGGGGTGTACAAAGTGCGGCCCGGGGGCCATTTGCGGCCCGCAGGGAATTTTTTTAACGGCCCCACGGCACATTCTAAAAATACGATTAAAAAAATACAAAACATAAAAAGTGTTATAAAAGAGCAAACAGGTGAAATGTAACAAGAAAATGTTGCAATGTTGACTCTAATAACACAAAGCTGCCATGCAGGCTGTTTCTTTCTTTAAAAAATAATAATAAATGAAAATCAATGTCATTATGAATTATTGACCTATTCAAGGCTCCAATTATGTCACATTAAATATTTCACTTTGAGATATTTTTTGGGTAAAATGTTGCATATTTTGTGTTTGCCAGAAGTTTTTGTTTTAAAACGAACAAACAAAAAACATAAACAACAATACAACTTATAATTGACGGATAGATCTGAAGTTGATCTCGAGATTATTGTGTTAAAAGTAAACAGTAAAAAAAAATATATAAATTATTTTTTAACACTTTAATGAGTAGGACCCTTTTGGATCCCCAATAATTTTTGTGTGATTTTTTTTTAAGTGTCAGCCGGACATTCCAAAATCATTTTTTTTAGAACTTTAAGATGGAAAGTGTAGCTGCCATTATGATGTGCAGTGAGGTTTTCAAATTACGGGAAGTCTTGAACTATACTAAGTATTTCAATGGTTGGAATCGGCACTTTTCCATGATATACTAGTTACTATGGTTTGATTGATTGACTGAGAAATGTATTGACATCTTAAAGAATTGAATCCATGTAATGCTTTAAAAAGGCAAATGGATGGCACAAAAAGCCAAAAGGCTTGTTTCCATTGTGGTCCATGGTCATCTACCGTATTTTTCCGAGTATAAGTCGCACCGGCCGAAAATGCATAATAAAGAAGGAAAAAAAGAGGAGTATAAGTCGCATTTTTTGGGTAAATGTATTTGATAAAAGCCAACAGCAAGAATAAACATTTGAAAGGCAATTTAAAATGTGTAAAGAATAGTGAACAACAGGCTGAATAAGTGTACGTTATATGAGGCATAAATAACCAACTGGTATGTTAACGTAACATATTATGGTAAGAGTCATTCAAATAACTATAACATATAGAACATGCTATACGTTTACCAAACAATCTGTCACTCCTAATCGCTAAATCCCATGAAATCTTATACGTCTAGTCTCTTACGTGAATGACATCAATAATATTATAATGTGTTAATCATTTCACACATAAGTCGCTCCTGAGTATAAGTCGCACCCTCGGCCAAACTATGAAAAAAACTGCCACTTATAGTCCGAAAAATACGGTAAGTCGCAGCAGCTCAGACGAGGCACCAAGCAGTGTGGGTGGGGAGCGTTTCCACAGAAGCCGGCCTGAAATGCAGGTGTCAGGGACAGACGCGGAAGGAGATTTTTACAACAAAGTTCTAAAGCTGATATATATCAGATACTGTATATCAGATTGTAGGTGGGGGTTTTTTTACCCTTCGCGTTCATATTTCGTTGTGTTTGTTGCGTTTCGCTTGATTGTAAATAATGACGATGGAGAGGGGGTGTGACGTTCATATGTTGTCAATATTCAGTGTTTTATCCTTCATAGTTAATATTGTAAATCCCACATTCTTTATTGTCATGTACATTCTGGGTGTCTCATTCAGTAGAAAAAATGTAAAATTCCATTCCATTTTCCAAGGCAGTCTGTCATAACATGTTTAGCATTCAATCAGACATTATTGTGAGTTTTTGTATTAGTGTTCCTAAAAATCAGATATACCGGCCCCCCGGACACATTTTGTTCTCTAAATTTGGCCCCAGAGTCAAAATAATTGCCCAGGCCAGGTCTAAATCAACAGTGCTTATTCTCCATCTCTAATGGACTTCTTTAATAGTCCATGTACATTTGTTTTATAACACATTGTAGAGTATATTATGTTATATATAACATTATACGTATCATGTTATATTATTGCATATCATAATGCCTAAATGTATCCTAATCATCCTTTGTATGTGTTCCCTTGAGACCACACGCACCTACACCTCACTTGTTCAACTTCACCATTAAAGGCCTACTGAAAGCCACTACTAGCGACCACGCAGTCTGATAGTTTATATATCAATGATGAAATCTTAACATTGCAACACATGCCAATACGGCCGGGTTAACTTATAAAGTGACATTTTACATTTCCAGCTAAACTTCCGGTTGAAAACGTCTTTGTATGATGACGTATGCGCGTGACGTCAATAGTTAAACGGAAGTATTCGGACACCATTGAATCCAATACAAAAAAGCTCTGTTTTCATCGCAAAATTCCACAGTATTCTGGACATCTGTGTTGGTGAATCTTTTGCAATTTGTTTAATGAACAATGGAGACTGCAAAGAAGAAAGCTGTAGGTGGGATCGGTGTATTAGCGGCTGGATGCAGCAACACAACCAGGAGGACTTTGACTTGGATAGCAGACGCGCTAGCCGCCGACCGCACGGATGATCGGGCGAAGTCCTTCGTCCTTCCATCGATCGCTGGAACGCAGGTGAGCACGGGTGTTGATGAGCAGATGAGGGCTGGCTGGCGTAGGTGGAGCCCTAATGTTTTTAGCATAGCTCTGTGAGGTCCCGTTGCTAAGTTAGCTTCAATGGCGTCGTTAGCAACAGCATTGTTAAGCTTCACCAAGCTGGGAATTATTAACCGTGTAGTTACATGTCCATGGTTTTATAGTATTGTTGATCTTCTGTCTATCCTTCCAGTCAGGGGTTTATTTATTTTGTTTCTATCGGCATTTGAGCCCGATGCTATCACGTTAGCTCAGTAGCTAAAGAGCTTCGCCGATGTATTGTCGTGGAGATAAAAGTCACTGTGAATGTCCATTTCGCGTTCTCGACTCTCATTTTCAAGAGGATATAGTATCCCAGGTGGTTTAAAATACAAATCCGTGATCCACAAGAGAAAAAGGAGAAAGTGTGGAATCTAATGAGCCAGCTTGTACCTAAGTTACGGTCAGAGCGAAAAAAGATACATCCTGCACTGCACTCTAGTCCTTCACTCTCACTTTCCTCATCCACGAATCTTTCATTCTCGCTCAAATTAATGGGGCAATCGTCGCTTTCTCGGTCCGAATCTCTCTCGCTGCTGGTGTAAACAATGGGGAAATGTGAGGAGTCCTTCCTCCGGTGACGTCACGCTACTTCCGGTATGGGCAAGGCTTTTTTTAATCAGCGACCAAAAGTTGCGACCTTTATCGTCGTTGTTCTATACTAAATCCTTTCAGCAAAAATATGGCAATATCACGAAATGATCAAGTATGACACATAGAATGGACCTGCTATCCCCGTTTGAATAAAAAAATGTCATTTCAGTAGGCCTTTAAAGAGTGCCTGAAAGCCTCTCTGTGCTCTAGTCTCTGACCGGAGTCCTTGCCCTAAGAAGACATCAGAGCAGCATTCCGCATCCAGAGTAACCTACTCTATCACATAGGCCCTATGGTTAAGAAACTCGCATCTAAAACATGAATGAAATACATTTGGGTTTGCGTCAAGTAGTATTGAAATGGTTTCACACAGATTAAAAAAAGGGGCAAAAACAAAACAAAACAAAACACGCCCCCATGTACTCTAGTTA